>NC_133387.1:38662852-38772852 GCF_047511655.1 Castor canadensis | reverse complement strand
AAAATCAGCACAAAAGTTTCTGTACTGTCCAGTTGATTTCAGAATGAGATCAGAAACCTTCACTAACTTCTTACTACTTTTTTGGGGGGAGGGAGCGGGGATGGAAGAACATCTCTATTTCTATCAGTTTTGCTATGTTGTAGATGGTAGATGTGTATTATCTTATGTGCACATTCAGGTTTGTGTTTAGAAGGATTCTGAGGTTTCATATCTTTTCAGTGGATAAAAATGTTGTGGAAAAGTTTTATCTGTTATGGGTAAAGGGGAGGAGGTAGAGAGGAGGTGACTTGCTGTATAAATCCATGCTGGCTCTAACGTCTAGCTATTCTGTTCTACTTGCATTTTTCTGAACATGCTGTCTATAAAAGGTGTTTGGTATTTATAGTTGTTTAGAACACTGTAAAATCAACAACCTTTTTAAAAAAAAAAAAAACAGAACGCTTCTGCCAGTCAGATCAGTGTCTAAAAGTGTATGTAGCACTTAATAGATGCTCAATAAATATTTGAAAAGTGAATAATAAATACACTGTGAGGAAAAACAAAATGGATTTTGCTTATTCATCTGGAGAAGACATGAATAATGAGATTGAGTAATTTACCAGATAATCAAGACAAATTGCTCTTACATTCTGTATGAACTTTGCTAAGTTTGTACTATTCTGACCTCAGTTTTCTGACGTTTGTTTTATTTCTTCTTTACTTTTGTATTAGTATAATTCTTATAACTCCAACATTTGTCCATAAGTTTTATAAAATTGAAGTTTTAAAGAATATTGGTGCTCTAATATTAACTATATTAACTATAAAGACATAATCTCATTCAAAGTAACAGAACAATGTGAAATAAATAGAAATAAAAAATCCTATTTTAGTAATTCCAAAATATTAATAGTGAAAATTTAGTCATGAATTATCAAATTTTATTAACCATTCTGTTTCACCTCTTTGAATGATGAGATTTATTTTCATTGATATATTATTAATAATCAAAGTATATTTTCTATTATTTTTATGCTTTCATGGAGACATTAAAAATATTTACATGTCATTATCAAAGATTACACAAATAATTTCAAATTTATTGCAACTTAATTTAAATATTTATGATGTTGTTTCAAATGTTTTGTGAATTCAAAGTTCTTAGGTTTCTAAGTCCTGCCTGATTGCATTGATGAGATACTCAGTGATCAACACTCACTAGGAATTCTTCATTGTATGATGGGTCAATGAGTGAAAGACAAGTTTGAAGAGACATGGACTCATATAGCTGTATTTATGTGGGTTGGTTGTGTATGTATGTGCACATGTGTTAGAGCATATATCTACATAGAGTATCTGATTTTTTTAAATATTAGCCATTTAAAAGGTGAAGAGACCTGTGATTCAATGATGAAAATGTGGCATGTTTTATAATGCTAGGTCTAACACTCTAATGTCTACCCATGTCTGAAAATGAATACTGTTGATGCTTAAAAAACAAAGCAACACTATCACTCAGTACCTTAGAAGTAACAGATTCTTATGCAATGGCTATTATTTTCTTCCCCAAAGAAACGAAAACAAAAGCTTTTGCATCAATAACTAATGAGTCACATATCTAATTAAACAAAATGGAAAATCCAACTTCTATCTGATTCTTTTCTTGTCAGTACTCTAAGATCTCCTGTTAACTTACCTTTAAAACTATCTTAGCAAGTAGAAGTAGAGCTATTCTAAGTAATATTTTAATGATTGCTACTCATTTATTCATAATTGTGATGTGTTTTCTGCAATACAATTTCACCATTGTGTACATAAAAATGTGGATACTTATTTGACCAAAAGTTGAAATTGAACTGGATCTCAGAACTATAAATATATTCCTTATCCTAAGGCTAATGAGATACTAAAAACTGAGACACAAACATATTAGGAAGCTAATTTTCCACATAAAACCGAGGAAGCCTAGAAGTTATTATTGGCTGGCGTTATTCAATGGGTAGAAGATATCATAATTGAACTTTTGGTGATGTTCTTGACTTGGCCTTTGTAGTCACAAGATAGTGAAGAACATGTCCCAGTACATTCAAGAAGAAGGGGAAGGACAAAGGGCAAAAGTATCAGGAAAGCAAATTCCCATGAAACTTTTGCCAGTTCCTCCTCCATTAGCACTGTGTCCCATGGCACACATGGGCACCCCTAGTTTTTTGGACAACAAAAATTTATTTTCACTAGGACACATTGCATTCTCTAATACAAATATTTTTCTGTGAATAAAGAAGAATGAGGCAATGTACTGTGTTACACAAATAGGATACTCTGCCATAGCCATGAATACAACCTCATTTAACCTGAGTATGAAAAATAGCATTTAGCATTCACCTATCAAGACATGAAGTACTAGTGATATTCTAGCAAGTGTCCAAAGTGTAGGAAATACAAAAAATGAATAAATAGGACATATTCCTTACCCTTGAGAGCATATGCACTTTTAAAGATGCACATTTTGTTAAATAAGTAAAGTCTTATTTAAAATTTGATAGTTAGTGGGTGGGATGTGGCATAATAAAGGAGACCTTTTTACTGGGGAAAGTTGGGAAACAGTGCAGCCATAGTTGAATTCAAGCTTTGAGCTAAAAGATGAAGAGGGGTTTGACAAACACATAAAAGAAAGGGAAGAGTGTGTAGGAGAAAAGCATTTCCTAGCAGGTGGATCATCCAGTCTAAAACTTTAGAGTCATTCATTCAAGGAATATTTATTAGTAACTAAATGAGGGATATAGTGAGCCAAGAACTGAAAGAACTTGGATAAATAAAACTGACATAATTTTTACCTTCATAAAGCTTGTGGTCTAGTCTTACAAAAACCTATGGCCTTAGTGTTTTGGCACAACTGGAGCACAGGACACCTGTGAAGAAGGAAGGCACTACTGAACTTCAGATATCTCATTAGGGAGAGAGGAAGGAGTAGAGAACCAAAAGAGAGGAGCTATGAGACCCTCAATTTTGACCTGTTAATCCTGTTTTAGAAAGGTGAGCCATTAAGGGATGTTTTAATGGAGATTGACAATCCAATTTGAATTTCATAAGGCTAAAGTGATAGCAGTAAATAGAACTGCTTGGATATAAGCCTTAAGAATGAAAATTGGATATTCAGATAATAGGTTACTCTAACAGACCAGGAAGCAATCGGACTTTAGACTAAAGTAGTAGTTGTGGTAAAGAAGGATAATGAATGCAAAATTAGTTAAGGGGGGGCATTAACAAGGCATGGGGATAGATTGCATGGGGAGGCACTGGGCTAAGTCAAGCATTTCTCTTAAAGTGTTTGTTGGGGAAGTGACATCCATTCTTAATCAAAATTCTATGACTCAGAGTCATATGTGAAGATGAAGACATGTTCAGTTTTGGACTTGAACAGTTAAAATACAAGTTTGAGTCTCTGAACTGTATTATCAGGAGGCTGATATTAGAAATAGATTTGGGGTACTTTAAATTAGTATGCTAATGAAAGCCATGCTGTTATTTGGAGAATAAATATTCACCCGTTTTTGACAAATATTTTTTAAACCAATACTATGTGCAAGGGACTACTCTTAGCACTGGAGTTGTATGTGCAAATATACAGGTGCATATGTGTACATGCATGTCCACACAATATAGTGTCTGCTTTCATGGATTTTTACATTCTAGTTGGGGAAATGGCCAATAGGCTAATGGTATTCTAATGAAGTAACTAATGCTCTAAAGAAAAAAAAATGGGAAGCTAATATAATAGAGTCACAGAAGCATGCTGTTATAGGTAGGTCCATTTGAAAAGAAAGGAAAATTGTAGCAGAGAATGCAAAGGGTAAAAGTCACAAGCCTTGTGTATCTGAGGGATTCTAGGTAGAGAAATAGTAGGAAATGGAGCATGTTTTTCTGCTTGATGTTTGGCAAGGAGATCAGCCTGACTGCAGCAGAATGAGCAAAGGGCATAGCAGCATGAAATTCAGTCTTAGAAGTAGTAATTGGCCAGTTTGTGCAGATTTTATTGTAAGCAAGATAGGAAGTCCTTAAAAGTCTTATAAAAAGAAATTGATATAATGTGATTTACGATTTTAAAAGATTTACTTTGGCTACTGTGTGCAGAGGAGGACATGGTGAATTCAGATTGAAAGATATTGTAAAAGTCCAGGGAAGAAATGGTTGGAGCTTTGACTAGGCTAGTTGCAGTGGAAGTGAGAGTACAAATTCTGGATGCATTTCTAGAGTTTTGCTTATGGATTGATATGAAAGTGAGAAAGAATCAAGATGGCTGCAACATTTGGGGTTAGTCCAAACTGGTGAATTGGGAAAAAGCAGAGAATTTTTTTTGGGGTGGGGAGGGTAGGACTGGTTAATAAGCAGTTCAGATGATAAATTGTTAAATTTTGTACCCTTATTCATGAGGCCAATGGCATGATCAAGACACATGGTGAGCTCAGTATATACACATGATAAGCCAGATCCTGAGTCTGTATGAGAGAGAAGAGATGAGAAGAAAGGAGAGAAGTAGAAGAAAAGAAGATGCTCATATGCACTTTGAGATTGAGGGAGGAAGAAATCATGCAAAGAAAACTGAGTATTGTAACTGAATAGAATGATGAGAAAAAGGCCAGGTAAGATGGTCATTTTGAAAATACAGACATTTGAATGATGAGCAGAAGAGAAGCTCACAATTCTTCTTTGTCCAAATTTATAAAATGTGGGATTTATGTTACTATGTCCTACTTAAACTTTGCCATTTGAAATGATTGTACAGGTAAACCTACTGGGTGAAGTGAACCAAGATTTCAATTCAATATGATTAAGCTCTTCTGATGGCTGGTACATATACATAAGGTTTCTATGTCCTATCATGGATGTGTCAGTCTCTTTTTGTAGCTAAATTCCTGAATGCTGATGTCTATTCCATCCAATTAATCTCTGTATGGCTGTGCCAATTATTCAGTTTTAAGGCTTGGTAAAGCAAAACAGAGGAAATGGATTGGAAGAAGATGATGGCAAATGGAAATAGGATGATGAGAAGATAGAGATATAATTTGTATTTAACTTTTGCCTCTGTGAAAGGGCTCATTTTGCATATTCATAAGTTACAAGGTTGATTTTATAATTTCAAACTTTTCCTGAAGTTAAGACTTTCCTTAGACAAATGTGCAATCTTTTGTACCAAATGGATATAAAGACAGAATAAAGGGCACTTTAAAAAATACATACTGACATTTCCCTGTGTCTCTTGATACAAACTGGTTGTGTGCTGGTGGAATGAAAAAAAAAGATATGAATCAAAGAAAGAATCCTGCAATTGAAAGCTTTCGCATCAATGAACAAGTGGGGAGGGAGGAGGAATAAATTCAGAAGAGAACCAAAGACTAGCCAAATCTTTAGAGGAGAATTTATCAGATGACTTGCCTTAGGACATGTATTGGAATGCAGTAAAAGAGAAGTTAAATTTCAGAGGTTGATGGTTAGACAGTTATGCTACAAAATAAAAAATATTTCTTACTCATATTACATTAAATTCATAATTCAGTGCTAACCTTAAAGAAGAATATTCCACTGTGGTGTTTCTAACCAACTTTTGGTTGCATTATTTTTCTCTTGAAAGCCAGCATACCCTTTTCACTGAGTTGAAGTCATGTTTAATTGTTAAATTTTCACTATTCATAATCATTTACTTTGCATATGTTTTATTGTTCTGTAATTATTCCTGTAATTAATTTTCAGTAATGTGACATAAAATATTTTTTCTCTTCCTACAAAAATCCTTTGTAAATATCAACAAAATGTAAATGTTAGACTGATAGAAAGTATGGTTTAACTGCTCATTTCAAATATAGTTTTAAATTTATTAATTGGAAAATTTGATACTATGATAGCTTAAGGGCTTGATTTTGTTTGAGTATATCTTGGGTATTCTTCTGTTTTTAACATAATTACTTATTGGCTTTATACTTGGTAAAATCATGTTCTAGTGCCTGCTTATGAGCTTTCTCAATTTATGATATTGCAGGACCTCAGCAAAGTGAACAGAAAGGCAAAGGTCTTGAAGTGAGAGAAATATGTTTATAAAGTCTTTCATTAGCCCAGATTCACTGACCCAACTTGCTAATAGACTTTATTGCACACAACCATTTCTGATCCGATTGTTCAGAAACAGGTTTTTATACTCCCATAGAAGCAATATTGTATATGAACCCAAACCAACTCTCAAAAGCTAGTTTATAGCCATAATATAATTTAAATACTACTAGTAGAGTCTTGAATCCATTTTTCCTGAATCTGCGTCTCTGAAGCCCTCTGAACCAGACAAGGTGATGAGATGGAAGGGCACTGTGTAACAATTCTCATGAAAGCGCAGAGGCAGGTTTCCACAGCATGAACAGGGGGAATTCAGACCACTGTCTGGCCGAGTCGCTTCTGATAGGAATCTCTAGGAATGGTGGAATGGATAAGGAATACAGTCTTGAAGAAGGCACGTCATCTTTTGGGAAAATGGAAAATAGGATAATCTGACTTGTTTAAAAGTCATGGTTTCATTTTTATGTATTCATCTTTAAACCTGGAGGCATGGTGAGAAAAATAAAAGACAAATTTTAGATTCTTCATATTGAATTACTACTATCAAAAACCCCAAACATGGAAATATTCTTATCTACTCTCGCCCTATTTTCACAGGATAGTATGGAAGGATTTGATGAACTATTTGTTAGCCTTTTTCTAGTTTTCAAATATTTGATTCCACCATTGTAATTTCAGTAAAGAGTATAATATAGTAGAAATGGAATCAATGAATAGTCAAAGGATATCTTACCTCCCAGACATTAGGCAATGCATTGTGATCTAACTACAACTAATAAAAATGGCAGTCATAGTTACTATTACAATAAAATCATTAACACAGTTATTAAGGCTATCAAAATTTTACCTACTACAGAAATAATTCTCAGACTTGGCTAATAATCAGAATCACTTTGGGAGCTTTCAAAAAAGTAAACATTTTTAGATCCCACCTCAAACCTAATTGAATCAGAATCTCTAGGGATAGAACCCAAGAATCTTTCTTTATATGGTAGCCTGCTGTGTGATTCTGCTGATCGTTTTGGTAGGGAACCATTAGAATCCGTGTCTGTCACTAGTAAACTGAAATGGTAATATAGCATGATTTCCAGTTTTTATAACCTGGTTTTGTATAGAAGAGAACTTTATTATATTTACTCTGGTCTGCCAAAGAACACCAAAATTTATTCCTCCTATGAAATTGTAATATTGTACCCAAAGGCCAACTTTTTCCCGTTTCCCTCCCTCCATTCTCCTCAATCTGTGGTAACCACGATTCTACAAGATCATCTTTAGATTCCAAACCTGAGACCATGCAGTGTTTGTCTTTCTGTGTCTTATTTCACTTACCATAATATCGTATAGGTCTTATTTCACTTACCATAATATCGTATAGGTCTAACCATGTTGTCACAGATAACAGGATTTCATGGTTTTTGGCTGAATACTATCCCATTGTGTATGTATATCACATTTTCTTTATATGTTTATTTGTTGATAGACATTTAGGTTGATTCTACATTCTGTTTACTCTGAATAAATAGTGCTGTGATAGACGTAGGAGTGTGGTGGTCTCATCAATTGATTTGATTTCATGATTCCTTTGGATACATAACCAGTAGTGAGGTTGTTGGATCATATGGTTTATTTTAATTTTTAGGTACTTCATACATTTTTCTGAAATGACTGTACTAGTACATCCCATCAACAGTATATAAGTTCTTTTTTCTCTACATCCTTACCAGAATTTAGGGTTTGTTTGGATTTCTGTTGTTGTTCTTGTTCACTGCCATCCTGACTGAGGTAAGGTAGTATCTCATGTTTATTTTGATTTGTATTTCCACAGTTCCACACATGTTATGAACATTGAGCATTTTTTTCCATGTAACTGTTGGCCATTTGTATGCATTATATATCTCAAAGTAGAAGAAAGGATTTTGGATGTACTCATAATGAAGAGAAGATAAAAGTCTAAGGGGATAGACGTGCTAATTACCCCCAACTGATCATTACCCAATATATATGTGAATCAAAATATCATGATGCACTTCATAAATATGTACAAATACTTTATACTTATCAAAAAATGAATAATAACACTTACCTGGCAGGGGAGATACCATGATCACAAAGGTGGTTTTCCCAGGGCGAGGCTTATCCATTGCACTCCGGATGTGCTGACCCCTGCGATTTCCCCAAATGTGGGAAACTCGACTGCATAATTTGTGGTAGTGGGGGACTGCGTTCGCGCTCTCCCCTTAAAAATAAAATAATAAAAAAAATAATAATAAAAATGTTATAAATTTTTTAAAAGGAAGAGTCCTTTAAAATGGTTTGTTTTATAGTATGTTCATTTTTTTCTAAAGTTCTATTTAAACCTAAATGTGTAGAGTAAACCCTTTCTTTTTTTTCTCTGTCACTTATTTTGTTTTATTTTTTCTTTTATTCATATGTGCATACAATGTTTGGATCATTTCTCCCCCTTCCCCCACCCCCTCCCTTTCCCTCCATCCCTCCCTGTCCTCCCCTACCCCCTCACTACCAGGCAGAAACTATTTTGCCCTTATCTCTAATTTTGTTGAAGAGAGAGTATAAGCAATAATAAGAAGGACCAAGGGTTTTTGCTAGTTGAGATAAGGATAGAGTAAACCATTTCTTCTGCAAGGCAAATTTCACCTAGAAAGTCCTAGATTTTAGAATTTCATATAATAGCATTTTCTTCTTTAAGTGTCCATTGGGAATATTCAGTGTTATGTAATCCTTCCTTATATGTCACAAACAAAGGGAATATACCAAAATAGCAAACTATTGTCTATTTTAAATCAAAATACTGGTCCATGTTGCTGATGTCATCATTCACTTTTTATCATTTCAAGTTTTTAATTGACATAAAATTGTTTATGTTTACAGTGTATAAAATGTTTTGATACATGTATACAGTGCAAAATGGTTAACTCAAATTAATTAGTATATGCATTACTTCACATACTTACAAGTTTTTTGTGGTGAAATCACTTAAACTATGTTCTCTTAGTGCTGAGTGCCAGTGGCTCATGCCTGTAATCCTAGCTACTCAGGAGGCAGAGATCAGGATGATCACGGTTCCAAGCCAGCCCTGGCAAATACTTTGGGAGACCCTATCTTGAAAATATCCAACACAAAGAAGGGTAGGTAGTGTGGCTCAAGTGGTAGAGCACCTGCCTAGCAAGTGTGAGATCCTGAGTTCAAACCCTAGCATCATCAAAAAAAAATGTATTCTCTTAGCAATTTCAGTGAGCACTGAGGATGGAACTCAGAGCTTTAGGCATGTTAAACTTGTGCTCTACCTCTGACCTATATGCCCAGTCACAGCAATTTTCAGTTACACAAACATTGTTACTAACTACAATTGCCATGATGCAAAATAGATCTGTTGACTTTTTCCTCTTATCTAACTGAAATTTTATGTCCTTTGACCACCATTTATCCAAACCAACCTCTGGTAACCACCAATCTACTCTGAGCATCTATGTGTTTTCCTTATTTTAGATTACACTTATAATTAAGATCATGTGGTAGTTATCATTCTGTGCACTTATTTCACTTAACAAAATGTGCTACTAGTTCATCCATGTTGTTGCAAATGATAGAATGTCTTTCTTTCTAATCCAAATAGTAATTCTATCGTGTATATGTATCATATTTTTCTTTAGCCATCTGATTGACACTTAGATTGACTTCATATCTTGGCTATTGTGAATAATGCTGCAACAAATTTGGGATTAATCATATTAATTTAGTTCTACCATACTAATTCAGTTCTACTGGCGAAATGGATGGATAATATGGTAGCTCGATTTTTAATTTTTTGAGAAATCTACATACAGTTTTCCATAATTACTGTATTAATTTGCATTTTCACCAATAGCATACAATGGCTTCATTTCTCCACATCCTCCTAAATTCTTGTCAATTTTCATTATTTGATAGTAGTCATTCTGACTTGTGTGAGTTCATATCTCATGGTGTTAATTTACATTTCTCTGATAATTAATGATGTTGAATATTTTTTATATAACTGTTATCCAGGACATATGTTTTCTTTTGAAAATGTCTGCTGAAATTCTTTGACCATTTTTAAATCAGATAACTTGTTTTCTTACTATTGAATTGTTTGAGTTCCTCACATATTTTTGTATTAAACCTTTATCATATCTATGATTTACATATCTTCTTTTTCACTCTTCAAGTTGTCTTTTCACTCTGTTGATCATTTCCTTTAAGGGCAGAGCCTTTTTAGTTTGATGCAATTCCACTTATCTATTTTTATTTGGTTTTTGTTTGCTTTAGGGGGTTAGATTCAAAAAATAGTTGTGTAGACTGATGTCATAAAGCTTTCACCTATTTTTTCCTAGTAGTTTAACAGTTTTGAGTCTTAAATTTAAGTCATTAATTCAAATATTTTGTTTGATTTTTGTATATGGTGTGAGATGAGAATGTAATTTCATTCTTCTGCATATCTAGAAGATGTCTAGTATATATTTAATTTTCCCACCATTTCTTAGAGAAATTAATCTATTTTGTATAAATGCATGGAAATATTTTGAACTGTTGTCTCTTCCATTTGTCTATATATTAGTTTTTTATGCTGTTTTGAACACTATAGCTTCAAAGTAGATTTTGAAAATAAGGTAGTGTGATGTCTCCAGCTTTGTTCTTTTTGCTCCAGATTGTTTTGGCTATTTAGGGTCATACAACTTTTATGATTTTTGTTTCTATTTTTGTGATAAATATCTGTGAAATTTTCATAGGGATTGCATTGAATTTGTAGGTTGCTTTGGGTTGTGTGGATACTTTAAATATATTAGTTCATTCAGTCTATTACGATGGGATATATTTCCATTTATTTTTCTTCAGTTTATTTTATGAATGTTTTATCATTGTTTATAGATATAGCTTTTATCTCCTGGCTAAAATTTTTCCTAAGTATTTTATTATTTTTGTAGCTAGTTGTCATTTTAACTTGGTTTTGTAACTATCTCAGGTAATTCATAGAAAAAAATCTCTTTCTCTCTCTCTCTCTCTCTAAATATACATATATACATACCCATTTTCATATCAATATATACAGAGTTAATAAATAAACTTGATTTTTTAACAATATAATCATTGCAGGTTTAAGCAAAAGGTTAAAAATTTCCATTAAGCCTGTATTAATAACATCCAATAAAATTTATGTAAGATATTCTTATTTTTCTTTTGTATTTGACTATATTTTTAATTTTTTATCAAATGGGAATTATCGGCTAATTTAGCTGAAGCAATATTTGACAGTTAAGTATTATATAGACACCAAATTATAAAATTGTAATTTTCTAAGAATTACTTACAATAATAGCTGCATTATTTATGTTAAGGGTTTATTAAATTTAAGAACTTTAAAATTTCAATTGAATTCATTACTTTATTAGTTACTTGATACCATTCTTCAAGAATGTAGCCACACAAATGAAGGAAATTAAAAAGTCCTCTGATCTTTGTCCTCATTTTCATTACTGTCATTCTTTCTACTATTCCACCTTTCTCCTCTGGTCCCATTTCTGACTCATCTTTGTAGCATCTTTTTATTTCATGGAATGGTGACTATCCTGTGGATAGATGTTCTCAAAGTGTTTTTTGTGTTACCTCCTACTTTACATGTCTTGTCCTGTGTTTCCATGTCCCATTACACATTGCATAGCTAAGACCTTTAAAATAGTTCTTCACAAAAGAGGAGCAGGGCGATATCACTACCTCAGAGGTTCAAATCACTATGGTCTAATTTGGTGTTGGCAGGGTGAGATGTTTGACAGGATTACCCCATTCTACTCCCCCCAAGTTTTTAAATAGCCTTTTCCATGGCTGTGGAATCCTAGGAAGATCCTGCGTGTGTATTTTGGATTTGTCCTCAAATTTCAGAATGCCTCATTTGTGTATACCAGTGTCCCAGCTGTGGCAGACTTTGTAATGAATTAGTATTGGACCCAGAAATTGAGCTTCTGCCAGAGAATTCTGGCAGTAAGCATTCTCCTGTAACAACAGACGAGTGATAGCAGTAGAAATGCCAAGGGACTTCCCAATAGCATGTCTTAGGATCCAGTGTAATGGCTTAACTTCAACATAAAGATGATTGGAGCAAGCACAGCTTATTGTTCCACTCTGGTGAATGGCCTGTTAGGTGCCAGTTATGTAAATGAAGATAATTACAAGAGAGTGCTAAAATGTGTCCTCCATGAGAAAGTGTGCAGTTCTTAAATAGGTCCTTCTGCAATCATAAGAAGCCTTCACAGGGGCAGCAAAATCCCCCTTCTATGAGAGGTTTAATATCTTTTGAGACATTGGGAGAAAAGGGCCATTTTGAGCACTAGTCATTTGGGACTTCTCCAACATTGCAAAGCATCTTCCTCATGTGACCCTAAGAAATAAAGTTTTAATTTCCAGTTTTAACTATCTATCTTTCAATAAGTATTCTTTGATTTGCTTCCTTTCCAATAACAAGCCAAAATGATTAATTTAAAAAGGGGAAACACTGAACTGGAAAGCATTTGCCTTAAAAATGTGCAGTTAAACTGCTTACTTTCAATAACTATTCCTTTGGGCAGAAGCTTTACATATTACAAAATTGAAGCTACTTTTTGTAAGAAATTTTAACATACTCTGTTACAGGATAAGGTAACTAGGTCCTTTCGGTCTAAGAGACTATTGGGTTTTTCATTGTTTTTGTCTTTGTCCTTATATAAAATTTGTTTCTGAAATACAATGACATTGCTTTTTCATGTTTTGAAATATAGTCAACCTTCTTAATCACTCAGAATTCACCCCACAATGAATTTTCTTATTTTTAAATGAGGAGTTCTTTCTGACACATTGTGGACAATTCGTTTTAAAGGTAGAACAGGGCCAACCAACATATGTTAGTAATCTATATCATCTAGTATACAATATCTTGAACAAACAAACAGACTTAAAAGTAACACTATCAGATAATTAACTTACTTGTCAGTCATTAATTTCACACTGAGCAGACAGGAGCATTGCCTGACTTCCCCACATTTTTATTTCTAGTACCTAATAGAGAGTAAGAACTTAATAAATATTAATTGAGTGAATGAGTGAAATGCCTGGTACAAACAGCCCATTCAATTCACTAATTCCAAGTGGAACTATAAAAATACATAAATATATTTAGATATTGGATGCATATTTAAAAACATCATTTTCTAATAAGGGAAGCAAAGCAACTGCTTGTTGAGTTTAGCAAAGTCTAAAAGGGAGTGACATGGCACTGAATGGAGGTGTGGTAGGATGGGCATTCCATATGGAATGGACAAGTGGTTATAATCATTCTGAAGGATATTATGATAATGTACATTAAAATTTAATATCTGCCCATGATATGGCCCAACAATTAAGCTTTGGGGAGATGACTGCAAGGGGGACTTATAAGAAAGGTCATTGTGACATGACTTAACATTGCAAAAGTTGGGAAAGTCTGAAAATATACCAGAAGAGGATTACACTAAAAGAAAATGAGGTTTTTAAGAATTGGAAATAGGATTCTGATCTCATAGGTAACTGAATCTGAAAAATGCACAAATAACTCTTGCATTTTTATGTATGTAAATTCTTAACATTATTAACAAAAATACTTTTATGTGTAGGATTTTTCTCTAGACTCATGCTAAGAATGCAGAGTAGGGAATGATTTCTCTTTTTCCCTAAAACCTGCCTAAAATAATTGAAAGCTCTAATGAAGAAATTTCTGATAAAAATAATAAAGGGAAAAAAGAATAATACTCTAGATACAACATGGATAAAAAACATTTTAATATAACATGATACTGAGAAAGAAATCTTACACATGTTAATTTCATTGTTACCATAGATTGTTGAGAGCCATACAATATAAAAGTCTGAAGAGGACCAACTATGAGGGCCTTGTGATGGCTCTTGGAGAGGACATGAGTTTTTCCAGCAGTGTGCAAGTTATGCCTCAAATATTTGGAGCCAGCAAAGCTATCCATGCTTTTTACTAGTTTAGAAATGCCTAAAGAAATAAAAGCTTGCTCTGTGGTTTTGGATTTTATGTGCATTATGAGCAAGCGAGACACTGACAAAGTTTGTTACAAATACTGGTGAAGGAAGAACTCTTTTCCTCCAAGCTTTAAGTCTCCTCATGGTATTGGATATAAGCTATAGAGTTAAGACAAAATAATATATGAGCTATACACATCTTTAGGAACTTGTTGTTCTATCAGGTCATTCCATAGAAACCTCCTTAGGCTTTCCAGTGATCTGAATTTTAAAATGTTGTCTACCAACAAGCATCACTTTTTTTAAGTGAACATTTGTAAATTTTTATTTATATATATTTTTCCACAAGAGGTAAAATATAGACATTTAAATAGAAGAAATTATTTGAAAATAGAAGTATGTTTTAACCTCTTTATTAGTATTAAAATTTTTTAAGAACTTGGGGCATTTATCAACATAGTAAAAATGTCTGTACTCCCAAAAGTAATCTACATGTTTAATGCAATTCCCATCAAAATCCCAATGACATTCATTAAAGAGATTGAAAAATCTACAATTAAATTTATATGGAAACACAAGAGGCCACGAATAGCCAAGGCAATACTCAGTAAAAAGAACAACGCTGGAGGTATCACAATACCTGACTTCAAACTATATTACAAAGCAACAACAATAAAAACACCATGGTACTGGCACAAAAACAGACATGAAGACCAGTGGAACAGAATAGAGGACCTGGATATGAAGCCACACAACTATAACCAACTTGTCTTTGACAAAGGCGCTAAAAATATACAATGGAGAAAAGACAGCCTCTTCAACAAAAACTGCTGGGAAAACTGGTTAGCAGTCTGCAAAAAACTGAAACTAGATCCATGTTTATCACCCTATACAAATATTAATTCAAAATGGATCAAGGATCTTAATATCAGACCCCAAACTCTAAAGTTGGTACAGGAAAGAGTAGGAACTACTCTGGAATTAATAGGTACAGGCAAGAACTTTCTCAATGGAACCCCAGCAGCTCAGCAACTAAGAGATAGCATAGATAAATGGGACTTCATAAAACTAAAAAGCTTCTGCTCAACAAAAGAAATGGTCTCTAACCTGAAAAGGCCACCCACAGAGTGGGAGAAAATATTTGCCAGCTACATATCAGACAAATGACTGATAACCAGACTATATAGGGAACTCAAAAAACTAAATTCTCCCAAAATTAATGAACCAATAAAGAAATGGGCAAGTGAACTAAACAGAACTTTCTCAAAAGAAGAAATTCAAATGGCCAGAAAACACATGAAAAAATGCTCACCATCCCTAGCAATAAAGGAAATATAAATTAAAGCCACACTAAGATTTCACCTCACCCCTGTTAGAATAGCCATTATTAGCAACACCAACAACAACAGGTGTTGGTGAAAATGCAGGGAAAAAGGAACCCTCTTACACTGCTGGTGGCAATGTAAACTAGTACAACCACTCTGGAAAAACATTTGGAGGCTACTTGAAAATCTAAACATTGATCTACCATATGATCCAGCAATATCACTCTTGAGGACATACCCAAAAGAATGTGACACAGGTTACTCCAGAGGCACCTGCACACCCATGTTTATTGCAGCACTATTCACAATAGCCAAGTTATGGAAACAGCCAAGATGCCCCACTACTGACGAATGGATTAAGAAAATGTGGTATTTATACACAATGGAATTTTATGCAGCCATGAAGAAGAACGAAATGTTACCATTCACAGGTAAATGGATGGAATTGGAGAACATCATTCTTTTTTTTTTTTGAATATAATATTAATTTATTAAATATTTATGAAGTATACTGTGATATTTCAGCATAAGTATACAATGTGTAATGATCAGATTGAGTGATTTATCATTTCTTCATGTTGGGAACATTAAAAATTCTCTCTACTGGCTACTTTGAAATATATGATTAATTGTTATCATCCATAGTTAGGGGATACACTTCTTTTTTTTTTTTTTTTTTTCATTTTTCTTTTATTATTCATATGTGCATACAAGGCTTGGTCCCCCTGCCCCCACCCCCTCCCTTACCACCCACTCCACCCCCTCCCGCTCCCCCCCTCAATACCCAGCAGAAACTATTTTGCCCTTATCTCTAATTTTGTTGTAGAGAGAGTATAAGCAATAATAGGAAGGAACAAGGGGTTTTGCTGGTTGAGATAAGGATAGCTATACAGGGCATTGACTCACATTGATTTCCTGTGCGTGGGTGTTACCTTCTAGGTTAATTCTTTTTGATCTCACCTTTTCTCTAGTTCCTGGTCCCCTTTTCCTATTGGCCTCAGTTGCTTTAAGGTATCTGCTTTAGTTTCTCTGCATTAAGGGCAACAAATGCTAGCTAGTTTTTTAGGTGTCTTACCTATCCTCACCCCTCCCTTGTGTGCTCTCGCTTTTATCATGTGCTCATAGTCCAATCCCCTTGTTGTGTTTGCCCTTGAGCTAATGTCCACATATGAGGGAGAACATACGATTTTTGGTCTTTTGAGCCAGGCTAACCTCGGAGAACATCATTCTGAGTGAGGTTAGCCTGGCCCAAAAGACCAAAAATCGTATGTTCTCCCTCATATGTGGACATTAGCTCAAGGGCAAACACAACAAGGGGATTGGACCTTGATCACTTGATAAAGTGGGAGCATACAAGAAACGTGTGAGGATAGGTAAGACACCCAAAAAACTGGATAGCATTTGTTGCCCTCAACACCGAGAAAGTAAAGCAGATACTTTAAAGCAACTGAGGCCAATAGGAGAGGGGGACCAGGAACTAGAGAAAAGGTTAGTTCAAGAAGAATTAACTTAGAAGGTAACTCACACGTATAGGAAAGCAATGCAAGTCACTTCCCTGTATAGTTATCCTTATCTCAACCAGCAAAAACCCTTGTTCCTTCCTATTATTGCTTATACTCTCTCTTCAACAAAATTAGAGATAAGGGCAGAATAGTTTCTGCCTGGTAGCGAGGGGTGGGGGGGTAAGGATGAGGTAAGGGAGGGGGTAGGGGAATGGGAGTGGGGGAAAGGGGGGAGAAATGACCCAAACTTTGTATGCACACATGAATAAAATAAAATAAAAAAAGAACTTGGGGCATTTAAGAAGATTTTTAAAGCAAAAGCCAGAAGACTCCATAAAGATCACAACAATTAGTTGTTGATATATTAAGGTGATGATTGTTATCACCATTAGCATATATCTTATTTTTTTGAAAAGAACACTTGTATCACATTATAATCTTATGACTCCAACCTAAACACATTATATGTTAAATATAATAGAATCATAATTCAGTAATAGCTGGAACACAAAATAGAAACACCCTGGGTTCCTCCGTAAGTTGAGTTTGCCCAAGATCTATAAGAGCTATCTTTGGGAATTAGCTTCAAAATGTTACACAGAATAAGTACTTCATGCACATATATGTGCTCCATAATTTGCTTTAAAAATAGCATAACCCTTTAAAATACAAAATTCTATGATCTCAAAATAAATGTGTATTTTTTCCCTCATTTATTTGATAAACATTTTTGAAAATTGCAGTACCTATAATCAGAAATTCTTCAATGGGTTTTATGTTTCACAGTTTCTATTGCCTTTTGTACTAGGAAGAAGAAACTTATTTGGAGGCCATCAATGATAGGGATGAGGTCATGTAAGAACTTAGAAAAGTGGTGGGATTAGAACCTGGAATTTGTGAGTCCTTTTGACAACTCTGTCATTTTGTTTCTAAGAACACTAATTTTAGCTTTAAGGGCTTCTCATAGAAGTTCTGAGTCCGCCTTGTCTGCATAGGCACTTCTCAAATGGCTTTGCTCCCCACTCTTTTCTCCCCTAGGACTGACCTTTTTTGACTTCTGGGGTAATTGGGCAAGAGGCTTTCTGCCTCAGGGCTCTTTCTTTCAGATCTGCTGGAGCTTTTCCTCCTCTTGGTGCCAGGCAGTCACAATCTTTGCCTGGGGATTCCTGGCTACAAAGCCTCCTCATTGCTGAGGGGAAGGTGAATAGAGAAGCAAAGTTTTGCATTTTTCTCATAAGCCTGCAATGGCAAGATGTTAGAATATGGACTCTAAATGAAATTTTTCCTCTGCTTTTGAAAAGCATGAGCACTTTGACTTCCTTTGCAGTGATGTACCTTGTCCTTTTGCTGTCTGTGCATAAGTTCATGGGATTCCTTCTCACAGAAAAGCAGCCTAAGCTCTCAGTTCGCTCCCCTCCTAACCTGTTGAATGTAGGTTGACTTTATTCCTCATGAGGATTAAAGAATATTTCTACTCCTGAGATGTATAGTATTTTTTACCTTTAAATGAAATTTGGGTATAAAAAGTCCTGGTATTTTGGTAACCCTTTCTGAAATACTCATCTCCTGTAATTCACATTGCCAAATTTAGCGAACAAAAATACAAATATCTTCAAACTTAATTAGGTATCGTCTGTTTTATCTGGCAACCCTCTGAACTCCATCAGAAAATAGTACAAATAGTATATATTATTTATTGCTTGTTAGCAAATGATATTGTTTGTATTTGGTTGTGATCAGTGATTATTAAAATTTTTTCATCTTTCATATTGGCTGCTTTTCTGTAACTGACACCTTGAGTCAAGTGCATAATAGAGACACTGTTTCTTAAGGAGAGCAAAATCCCCCTAGAAGGTTATATATCTAATTTTCCTCATACAAAAGAAACAAAATGAAAAATAATTGGAACAAGATTTTGGAATTTTTTACATTGTTCTAGTTGGCATAATTCACAATGTTGTTAATAGCTCAGAATTTACTCTGTTCTCTGTATACACCAAGGACTGACTTCTGTGTTTGGGTGTTTTACTGTAGAAAAGTCTTTTTTATTATCTCTCTATATATAGTCTTCTGGACTGACTATTCCTTGTGGAAAGAGCAGAAGCTTCAGTGCCAGCCAGATACTTCTTCAGATTCCTAAACCACATTAGCTATGTGAGCCAGCTTGAACACATAACTTAAAGTGCTCTGAGCCTCAGTTTATACATCTGTGGAAAAGGAGCATGCTCTGAGGATGAAATGAACACTGTGTGCAAGGATTTAGAATTTAACTGCATATAATAAGCACTTAATTAATATGGATTTTCCTTCTCTTCTGTTTTGCTTTTACTAACCCCCAGTCCCTCTTTTTACTCCCTTTTAATGGTATACAACACATTTCTGCATTGCCCAAAATTATAGTTTATCTTTCCTACTATGCTAAAAATTTCTCCAGTGCAAGATATCTTGTATGCGTGTATGTATATTCATGTAGATAGGGTGACGTGCAGCAACAGGAAGGCGTGTATCATATATGTACATACGTAAAGTTATACAGTCTACCCCTCAGAGTCCCAAAGGCAGTTAAAATACATTCTAAAACATCATAGAACATGAAACTATCATTTTATTCTTCATCTAACTGGATATTTTCTAATAGAAATGCAGATCACACAGAACTAAGAAAATATTGATATAAACCTTTAGGAATTGAAGGCCTACTTAGCAAAGTAACTATGAAACTCAAAATCAGGTGTCCATCTCAAATGTGGAGTTTTACATACTTGGAAGAACTGATAGCCACTGGAGGAGTCATCATTTCAAAAGACTTCCCTGGGAATAATATTACTTTTTACTTCAGCTTTTAAGATACTTCCAAATTGGTTAACCTGCTGACTTCACAAGTCACTTATAGGCACAATTAAGTATTATTAACCACATTTAATAGATGAGAAAATTAAGATTAGCAGATGCTCTCCATTCTCTCCTCCTTCTAGTTCCTAGCCTCCACCAATCCCCTTTTTTTATTTATCAGCTAAGAAGAGGCAAAAGTCATCTTCCGAAGCATAATCAATATTTTCACACCATACTTAACTCTCCTGGTTGCAGATGAAACTTGTGAATAGTCAGCTTTGGCAGTGCAGATTGTTTTTTGTTTTTTTTTTTTTTGCTACCTTTTAGAAATTAATGATCACCAGTTCTCAGAATACACAATAGCATAGCAATAGCATAGCTTAGATTGTAAACGACTCATTCTCTCACACCTTGATGTAATTACAGGTGCCAGGCCCCTTGGCAGGTTAAAAGTTTCAGATACTTATTGATTAATGATGACATCAAAATCAAGCAGTGGAAATGTAGGCGGTTCTTTACACAGTTCTGGAGGTAACATTTCTAAAGAAGACACCCATCTATCTATATGACGTCAACGTGTATGTGGAAGCACATTTATCACTTTTTACTCTACTAGCTATGCTTCTCAGAACAATGATAGAAATGCTCCCCTATTTTCTTTCTTCCTAAATTCTTTTCTCTCTCATTCTCAATTCCTTAGCTTTTGAATTGAGACCATGCAATGTGAGTTCTTTCCCATTTCTACCTCCCCATGGCAGTCACCTATCCTCCCACTCTTCCACCTGTCTCAGGAAAAGATGTTTCTTCTCCCCACAAGTCTGTTGTAGGCTCCTGCCCCTTGACTTACTATTTTTCCATCCCTTCTAGGTACATCCACAAATCTCCTACCTATTAATTAAGGCTTATATCCTCTTATTTATTAAGCTCATTTTCATGTTTTCTTTACTTTAAGCAAACAATAGGTGAAACTTTTCAGACTATAGATCTCTTTTATTCTGGTCTTCATGAAGTTCATCAAAATAATTGTTTTCATTCACAGCCATGATTTCTCTCCATTTTTCAATAGGGTTTGGGAATTGACATCTGATAGATCATATAAAAATTATCAGATCAACAAGAATTTTCATCAGTCCATAGCCTGTTTGAATTTTTGGTGTTTGAAAATATTATCCATATTTTCCCTTCACAATTTTTTGAAATGTTTAACAACTTTAAACTTACATAGTAAATTTAGGTCTTATAAGTGTACAATTAGGGCTGTTTACCTTTTTCACAAGGTGTGCAATGATCACTACTTTCTAATTCTAGAACATTTTTGTTACTTTAAAGGTCCATACTCATTAGCAGATGCTCTCCATTCTCTCCTCCTTCTAGTTCCTGGCCTCCATCAATCCCCTTTTTTTGTTTGTTTGTTTGCTTCTCTGGGTTTGCCTCTTCTGGACACTTTATGCAAATGGAATCATCTAATTCATGATCTTCTGTTCAGTAACATAGAAAACTAAGTTCATAGTTGATTCTTCTCATAGTATATATCAATACTATATTCTTTCCCACTAATGGACGAATACTGTTTTACTACCTGGATATGTCATATTTTGCTTAGTTATTCATGATTTGGTTGACATTTTGGTTGTTTACACCTCTTGGGTATTCTGAGTAATGTTGAGCTGAATATTCTTGTACAACCATTTGTAGGCATATGTTTTCAGTTCTGTTAGGTATATACTTAAAAGTAAAAATAATAAGTCATATGGTAAGTCCACATTTAACATTTCTACAAGGTCCTTTTTGTAATTAAATTTATCTTTTTAACTGAAACATTAAAACATAAAAGCTAAAGGTATTCACATGGTCCATGAGATGTTTTGATACATGTATACATTGTCTAATGTTTAAATCGGATTCAACAATCTGTCTCCTCATTTTTTTATGTTAAAAGCGTTCAAAATCCTTTCTTCTAGCTTTTGAAATGTACATTATTTGTTATCTATAGTCACCCTACTATATAAGATTACTCTAACACTTATTATTTCTAGGTATAACTTATATCATTGATCAACCTCTCTCTATGCCTCCTTCCCTTCTATTTTCCCCAGCTTCTGGTAGCTATCATTCTACTCTCATGTTCCATGAGATTATCTCTTTTTTTTAATTCCATATGTGAATCAGATCATATGGCACTTGTCCTTCTGTGCCTGGATTATTTACTTACCATAATCATCTCCAGTCTTATCCATGATGTTAGAAATTACAGGACTTCATCCTTTTTATGACTGAACATTACTTCATTGTGTACATACACCACACTGTATTTATCCATTCAATACAACTTTTAGGTTGTTTCCATTCCTTGGTTATTATGAATAGTGTTGCAGTAAACATGGGAATTCAGATGTGTCTTTGACATACTGATTTCATTTCATTTGGATATACATTCAATAGTGGGACTTCTGGGTCATAAGGTAACTCTATTTTTATTTATTTATTATTTTGCAGAATCTCCTTGCTGTTTTCCATAATGGCTGTGATAATTTACATTTACCAACAGTGGGCACAGATTCACTTTTCTTCACATCCTTGCCAGCACTTGTTATCATTGATTTTTGATAATAGCCAGTCTTACTAGAGTGAGGTTATATCTCACTGTGGTATTGACTTACATTTTCCTGATGATTAGTGACATTGTGCATGTTATACATGTATATGTTGGCCATTTGTATGTCTTTTGTTAAGAATACATAGGTCTATTGGCTCTTTTTCTTTCTGTTTTTGGTGCGACTGAGGTTTGAACTCAGAGCTTTGTGCTTTCAAAGCAGGCAATCTAATGCTTGAGCTACCCCTCCAGTCTTTTTTTGGAGATGGGGTCTTGTGTACTATTTGCCTGGGATGGCCTGGAACCTCTATTTTCCTGATCTCAGTCACCCAATATTGCTCCATTTCTAAAACTGAGCTATTTAGTGTTTTGCTATTGAGTTGTTGACTGTTTCTTTTGCTGTGCAAAAGCTTTTTAGTTTAATACAAACCTGTTTTTGTATCTTTTCTTTTGTTCCCTATGCTTTTGGTGTATTATCCAAAAAAATCTTTGCCCATTTTAATGTAACTATGATCACAGCACTTTTCCTACGTTTTCTTCTAGCTTCATTGTTTCAAATGAAGTTAAGACTTTAATCCATTGAGAGTTGACTTTAGTAATTGGTAAAAGCTAGAAATCTCCTATCACTTTTCCATTTGTGGATATCATTTATTGAAGAGTCTGTCATTTGTTGCATGTTTGTAGCCCCTTTAACAAAAATCAGTTTCTTTCTAAGCTCTGTTTCACTTGTCAGTGTGTTTCGCCAATATTCCTGTGGTTTCCTCTAAATTCATTGCCTTCCTTTTTCACTATCCCCTCATCTCCTCCAACAAAATGTTCCTTAAGTTTGGAGCTATAAGTCTTTGTCTCTCAATAAAGAGGATGCTTTTTATTAGCAATCTAATAAATGCCTTTTACCTTAACTACCCACCTATCTTTTACTCCTGGGAATCTGTTATCAGCCTGATCGTCTCAAACTAGAACTCCGACTTATTTACCAACCACTACAGAAATTTTCTTTTGGTTATCCTGCTAGCAGATAAACAGCATCACCTTCTCCCCAAACTCTTGTGTTTTATAACATAATCTCTTTTTCAAGAGCAGCACAGCTACTCTTGGTCACTCTGGACTTTAAGTTTTGGAGTTCTTGACTGCCCATATTTTATCTCACACCCAGTTATGAGCCCATTATTTTTACTTTGAAGTAACTCTTGATTCTTCCTTCCAACTAGCATTTTTTATGACTCTTTACATTTAACTAGATGTTTGTTCGTAAATAGTATACTCTTTGAAGACAGAAACTGTCACATCACCCCACTGTCACCTCAGCACTTCAATTCTTTGCTTAATTTAGGAAACACACAAAAATTTTAGTGATAAGCTATATTTATGTATTTTATTCTTCTAAATATTTTCTCAAATACTTCCACTTCTGTAATCTTATTTTTAAATTGAAGAAGAAATCCAGAACAGAGTATTCAAATAATAGCATACATTCAGACATTATACTATAATTTAGTGCTATATATTTTAGTTAATTTCCAATATGCCCCTGAAATTATAACAATATAGCAGCAATGAGTCTTTAATCCATATCTAAATAAAAGATGATGTTGCCTTCATAATGAAATAAAGTCAATCTGTTTGAGAAACAAAAAGTAAATTCAAAGTATGTTTGGAAAAAAGATGTTTTGTAACAGAAGAGGAAATAACCAAAAGAATACAGATAAAACTTTCCATCACAGATTCAGTACCTCAATTGTCTCACCATTGGTTGTACATTGTGAATACTGAGCCGAAAAAGCTTGACATCTGATTGGTAATAGGAAGCTTAACAAGTAATTACTCATTTTTGTTATAATAACATTAAAAATGAATTTAGTTTTTCAGTTTGGCCTCCATAGTGATGCACAATATAACTACAATACATCTGCATTTATTCTTTAACATTATGTAAAAACAATTATTTAAAAAATTTTTTTGAATAATTATCTTTTTTTCAACAAACTTAGTTTAATTATATATCAAGCATGATAAAATGAAGGGTCAATAGCTACAGATGCATAATTTCACTCTGATAGATTGCTGTTTGAAAATAGGTGATGACAATTAGATGATTAATTTTCTTCTATTAAATAGTATTATGAGACTTCAGATTACATTTATCAGTATATTCTCTTTAGCAGGATACATAATAGGAAGAAAGGCCAAACAGAATAAAAAGTCAGATCCTTTGTGGAAGAATCTCAGTGTACTTTTTATCAACCATACTTGGGAAAATAATTAGAATATGAAATTTTGTTTGGAAACCTACTTTATGGTCAGTATTCAAAGTAACATCTCAAGACATAATATGTTAAAGGTTAAAATACATGTGTATGAGGAGCAAAAATCTGGATGTCCTGATGGTATTTTTTTTTTTTTTTAGTTCTGGTTATCTGCAAAGTGTACACCCCTTGTCAGTATAACTAGGGAGTGCCTGTGTAAACATTCTTGTTTCGCCTGTTCCACATAATCGTTTCTTGTATCATATTTCTTCTGACCTCGCTATCTGAAACCAATTACGGGAGATCCATTTGGGCTGCATGTATTTTCATAAGAAGCCTAGGCAGCAGTGTTTTTCTCGGAGATGAATATCAACATCAAATATGCTTCTGAGTGCTTTGTTATTTATGTTTCAGAGAGATTTTGTAGCCTTCAGCTCTCAAGAATGTGTCACGCTGTGCTGTTTATACATTGAAGATATTAATGGGCGTAGATGTCATTTTTCATTTTAATGTCTCAAATGCAACAGGCTGATAGGTTAAGCATTCCTATTTTTATGGGGAGAGATATGAGTGATGTCTGTTTCTTCCCAAAATATACATATATTTACTTTGAAAAATAAAAACGTTACTTATAAACCTTAGTGTACTCTTCATTTTTTGTTTCACTGGGTATTTCTAAACTGTTCTCAAATAATTTTATTTGTGGTAAAAATTTTCAGTGCTCCTCCAGAAAAATGAAAGTGTTATTCTGGTAAATTACAAAACTTTTTCATCCTAAATTCATTCTCAAAATGACCTGTTCAGCAGAATTACTTTTTGAGAGGTTTGTCACTAACATAAAGTTATACCACTAGAGAAGAGTGATATGTGTAAACTTTACAATTCTTACAAGAGTTTCATTCAGTTAAATTCACACAGTAACTGTTTTCAATAAATATTTTTCAAACAGTGAAGTATAACTTTAATCTTTTTATAAGTACCTTGTTTTTTTCAAAATATTTAATCTGATTCCAATTTTGAAAATACCCTATCTTAATTTTCTTTAGAATTAGATAACTTCATTAAGTAAAGTGCACTCTTAATTCAAAACAAATGTGTTTTTAGAAACTAGATATGGTTTGGTTTGCTGTAGAACTCTCTTTCTTGTTGTTCATTTGAATCAGATTCAGTTGTTATTAAAGGAAATTTTGTAAACAACTTTTGGCTTTTGTTCTAAATTAATTTGAGGCAAGAAGATAACCACATAAATACCTGGTTGGCTCATAAAACTTTAGGAATAGCCCTGCATTTTTCTTTTCTATTTATCAATAGAAGTAGCAAGTGATTTTCAAATTAATATGTTCTATAATTTGACACGTAGCACTTTATATTGATTAAAATGTTTCATCTCATAATCTTTCATCTCTTGAATAGCTACAATAATAAATTACAAGGATTATCTAAACATCTCCGAACAAGTGTTTATTGAAATTCAGTCCTAAAGTGTTATCCAAAATTCTGGAAATAAAAAAGTCATATTATAAATGTAGTTAGAATGCAAACTGCCAGGGATTTCTGCTTATGAGGTTTATAACATTCCTGATCTCCTGCAATTGTTGCTTTCATTCCCACCTCTTATGTTTACTATAGCAAGCTCTACTGCTACCAAAAGAATGTTGTAATAGGCAAGGAACTATTATTTTTCATAAGCATTTGTATTGGAAGATGAGCCTCAACTATTTTAAAGAGAACTGCAAGTGCATGTGAAATCCACAGTTCTAAAGTAGAAGTATGTTTTAGCCAGTTATTTTGTGGTATTTCATTATTATTACTACTCCCTTACTAATAAGGAATAGTATACTTAAGTTGTCCTATTTTCCTATGACTATTGGCATTCTCATACTTCACTGCTTACTTGTTTGGGTCTAGGTGAAGGAATATAATGCAGTGTTTGAAATGTATATGGGTCTCAGGTGTGGAAGGCAAAAACCTTAGTTTTTTTGACCAAGCTCTTCTGTTCTCTGTGACTTTAACCAAACTTGTGTGGTATTAACACTTTAGTCACTTATCAACAAAATGAGAAAAGTAGTTTAGACTATATTAAAGATTTTGTCCAGCTCTACAATTCTGCAATTCTGTTAGTAATGACTGATCATAATATTATAAGAGTTTACAGCTTTATCAGGTATTGGTAGAGTATATGCAATGAAATCTAAGCTCAGGATGATGGGAACATTTAGTCATAGATATATTTAACTGTGGCACACTGGAATGCACTCTGGTCTGGAAGCCAGGAGACCTTGAACAAAGCACTCAAATTGCTTTGTGGCCTTGAACAAAGCAACTGATTACTCTAGGTCTCATTTTTCCTATTTCTTAAAAGGAGGGGATCAGATTAATTGATTTCTGTGATTGCTTTTAGTCCTAATCATTCACAATTCCAAGATTCTAAACTGTGTTCATTGAAAATCCTTTAAAATAACAGATTAACTATCACCTCAAAAGGAAAAAAACAATTATATGAAAAACTAGCCAAACTTTGTGGGGATTTTGGCTTCAACAGGAAAAATAATTGACTAATCTTTTTTGAAAGTTTCACATAAACCCAACTCTGGTCACACTATAATAAATCCCATCTGAAAAATGTCACTCATAGTAGTTATTGTATAGGTTTCAATCAAAAGGAGAAACGTATGTTATTTAGAATATTGGGTGAAATTTTTCAGGGAGTTTTGTGATAAGGCAATTATGCAATTAATTTTGCTTGTTTTTCTTCTTCAAACTGAACTCTGTAATAAATTGCCGATGTTCACTGGCAAGTGCCATCCTTAGAAATCTTTAGTTTGACTTGTAATGACTTAAAAAGTTTAAAAGCAAAAAGAAAATCATTGTGAGTGAGTGTGCCTCCAAATGCAAAAACGTGTGCTTTACAAACTGTTCCTTGCTATGGGAAGACAAATCAATGTTGTTAGGAGATGGTGCTAGTGCATTCAGTTTGTTTACTTTGGTTTCTATGTCTGCCTGCCTTCTCAGAAAACTTGCTTGGAGCCAGACTGTAGCAGCCCTCTCTCTGTCTTTTCATAATTGATCAGGGGATGACTGCCTTCCCTGAGGGTTAAGACGTGGCAACTTTTTCTGTTTGCTCAGCATCTCAATGCAGTAGTTCAAACATTGTTCACACCAGCTGGCAGTGTAATGCCATATGCACATCTTGTCAAAGCAACTGTTGTCATGGATACTAGAAACTCTCTTAAAAACCAGATCATTGATTCTAATCAAAATTGTACTTTTTATCAGCTGAGAATCTTAATTATTACGAAAGAATATTGATCTAACAAGGTTATTACCATTACGAACAATATACCTTGCATGCAAAAACAGTGAATATAAAAGTAAAGCAATGATTTATTTTACTTTTATGTGTTGAAAAATTACATCACTACAGTTCATTGAAAGCAATTGTTAGAAAGAAAATGCATTTTTAATAGAGGCTCTCAAAAAGTTTCTTTTAAATATTAGTTTCTACTGTCACCTTTAAAAAATTGAAGATATATTTTGTTTCATGACACTAGCTTTTGTCAGATAAGTTTCTATAGGACATTCGCCAAACTGTCCCTCCTCTAATAAAAGACATGCTTACATTAGTTTCTTATGTTAAGTTTTATTTTCCTGAGTGGATAAGAATACATAAAAATAAATGAAAACATCTTCTATTTTGATTGGTATTCTGTCACACATAGAAACAAACCTGATTGGTTGAGTGGTAATTTCTTTGTTCTCTGATTTTGCTAAGAATGCAAATGAAAACCACTCAATTTTATTTGGCATTAAAACTGCACTTTATTTTGTCAAAGGAGAGGTTTCCCCTTGAATTGTAAGTACAAAAAAAGTGTTTTTAATCTTTAGTGAAAATCCTTATTAATTCACTTTCAAGATAATCTGATGTTGATTTGTCAAATTTAATTACAGCTTCCGGTAACACTTGAAGTCTACTGCTTTTGCTTCAAAATTGTAATATGAAAATGCAAATTGAATGATAATTTAAAAGGGAGTGGGCATTTTAGTTGAACACTCAAAACCAAGTTCCTTGTGGAAATGAGACTATTGATGCAGTTTATGATTTTCTCTTCTTCATGCACTTTAAACAAATTAAATTTATTTCCTACAGGATTACATGTATCTCCATGATTTTGAATAAAGTTGTATACATGTGATTCATGGATTTCTTGCATATTAGAAAAAAAAGAATAAATTATAATTTACTATATTTATAAAGGAAGATGAGAGGTTCCATACATATCAACTGAGGAGAAACTCATAATTTAGACTTTCTACAAATTATTTAGATATTTTTCCCTTTTTACTTCTAGGCTCTTCAGGCAGCAAGACAACTTCTCTTACAGCAGCAAACAAGTGGATTGAAATCTCCTAAAAGCAGTGATAAACAGAGACCACTGCAGGTTAGTAAAGTACTTCTGACCTTGGGGGCTTATTTTTGAAAACAAAAGATCTTCATAGTAATAGTAGATGTACAGACCAAGCTGTTTATATACAGAAAATTATTACATTTGGAGATGTAGATAATTTTAAAGCCACAAGAAAATTCATCATGCCTTCTTAATAGAGGAAAAGAAAATTTCTGTTAGCATAGATTTCAGAAGTATCCATGATACCCCTTGCAAAAATTAGGTAGGAATCCACATTTGTTATACATAAACATTAAGAATTTTGTATGAAATTCTCTGGTGGGTTTTAATGGTATTTTATTCACACATAGGTTAAATCATGAAAATTCTTCCCCTTAAAAGCAAAACCATAGTAAAATGGTGTGGAAGGAAACAAAACAGACTTAGACAACCCTTCAGCAGTTGTATCCAAGTGACAAATGCAGGAAACCTCTATAATTGCCAAAAAAATGTTTTGAGTTTGCCAAGGAATTATTGCTGTTGCTACAGTTATAAAAACACATTCTGGAGTTTGTTGTCTTTACTCACTATATTTGTCTTGTGAAACTACTATGTTTGTCTTTTAAAGTAACTTTTTTGTTATATAATGCAACCATTATTTTATGTAGTCTTCTTAACCAAAATATCTGGAACATTTTGTTGGAAGAAAACACATTTGAAGGTGAATTTTTTAAGTGTTTGGAAGGTAGAGTCTGAAGTTACATAAACTTCTCTGAAAGTTTTCCTCAGCTCTGTTGAGGAACCTGAATCATAGGTTACATACATATCTAATAAGACAAGCTTAGGGCTTTTGTTTTTTTAAGTAATCATCTCTTACTGCTTTATTTAACAAAAAACTCTTTTATCTATGGCCTAGCTGCCTGTTTTCATTTTTAGGTGTACTAGTAGATGATAGTAACTTAATCTTACATGATGACCTTCCGAAGCTTAGTTCATATGACATAAAATTATAGACAATCCAGAAATCATTTATTACCTAAAGTCTGGAATAAATTCATGTTCCCAAACAAATTTAAGATAAGAACATGTTTTCTTGGGAACAAAGTCACTTGGGGAGGGTGAACTAGGGAATTGGGGATATTTCTATAAAGTCTAAAGTCCGGATGACATCCATGACTGCAAATCAAAGTTTTATTGAATGTGCCTGAATTTAAGATTTTTTTTCTCTTTATATTGCACATTACTTTTTTACAAGTGTGTCACTAATTCTGTGACACACTTTCCTCATCATCATATTCCTCCCCAAGACATGTCAGTGAGTTTAGTGTTTCTATTGTTTTCTGAGTCCAGGAGTCTTTCCTTGTACTTATATAATAGGCAATTTTACATAAGACAAGTCACAGAAGACAGAAAATGAAATGTCAATCCTTACTAGATCTTAGAGTGGGAATTTCAGTTTCCTTTTTGTGTAGAAAAGATATTTCAATGCTGGCAACATAAGCGAAAAATAGGAAGGAAGTTGCTGTTTTAAATGTCTGAAAAACACTTCATCCAAATTTTACTTTATCACATTTCTTGACAAAATAAAGGAAATCTCAGTTACTCCTTCCTCTGTAAAGCTAAGTCCAGCAGAAATTTATTTTTTCTGGTTACCAGATTTCTCTGGAAAGAATGGTTAGGCTTTAGTTTTCTACTCTCTTCTTGTAATTGTTATACTCAAAGTCAAAATTTGATACTTTGATGAAAATGGATATAATTTTTTTAAATATATTCACACATGTAAGTGGTAATGTTATTGGCTCTAAAATAAAAGATTGTTTATATACCAATTGTTGTATGAATCAATTTTGAAAAGTCCTCAATTTTGTTATTTTAAGATGAAAGGGTGGTTAAAAGTGTCAATACCTATTAAAGATTACAGTTGTTGACCATACTACAGAGACGTTCATTGTGTCTTTTGTATTTAGTGTTATGTGATGAATATTAATCTGAATATGGCATCATTGTATAAATTATAAAACCATAATATTTTAGTAGTATTCATAGTTATACTGGGATATCATGTTAAAATGTCATAGCATGAGATGATTTTTATAAATGAGAATTTAGAAATGAAGAATTATTTACTCATAAAATACACATTGCAATTAATATGTGAAACTACATATTTAGTACTTTATTTGATAAGCTTAGCAACTGTAGACATGCTGAGATTGCATTAAAAGTCTAATAAAATCTTAACAGCATTTTGTATGAACTTACACATCTGTTGTTAAACTTGGATATCCATGTTTCTCCGTGCATTTTCAAATGCTTTTAAAAGTTGGGGTATTTTGCTAAAATTTTTAATTATGTGGTATGAAATTAATATTTTTTGAAGTTTTCTTATATGGTTCTCTCATAGTCTAGGTCTTTTTCTGCTTAACTAAGACTTCAACAAAACTTTTGTAATATAGTTGGTGTGAATTATCTTTTAAAGTTCTAAAGGACAATTTAAAATGTTTTATTATCTGCAGTTACAAAGCAAAGTGTTTGTGCTAATAATCATCATTAGATCAGAAACAACATTTTAGAGACCCAAAAAGGTATTTATTTTCTTTATTTTAAAATATAGTTTTCATAGAGATTATTTTACAAAGTTTGAAAGAAAATAGAGACTTAAAAAAAACTGTTTTAATGGCTCAAGTCACAAGAACAATATTCGGTTGCTTAACACTTACCTGAATTTCTTTTGATTGTTAAAAAACAGTGGCCAGATTTGAAGTGTGACATGATACAGAGTGTATTTCTAGCAAACCAGTATTTATATACTATTATGTTTTCACGTACATTTTTCAGGTTTTAATGCTACAAATGGCATAGATATTAGCATATCTAATGCAAAATTGAAAGAAAAAAATACAATTGACAAGCTTGAGTACCAATTGTAGTAGTGATTTCAGTTTTATGTATAAGTATCTGAATATATGAATTTGAAACATGTTTACATATTCTATTCATTATGTAAAACACAAATTGAATTGGTCCAATCAGTAGGTACTTTGATTAATGAGATATTGATGAATAGTATATAAAGATCGCAATGCAAATGAGTTGATGTTAGCCTAAACATTTCCAGATGTTTTCTCTGTACAGTTTTACTATGTATCACAGAAGACTTACTCTAGCAATAACAGCAGAAATGGCCTTTCATTTTCAATTGTTTTATTTATTTCTATTCCTAGCAGCTACTTGACTTGGTATACCCACAGCGATCCATAATGAGGAAAGTTAGCCAGAGAATATTCAGTGTTTTCAATTTCATGAAAGTAATTTCACACACACACACACGCACACACACATGCACACTTCCAAAATCTGTAACTTGAAAATTTTTTGTAAAATACATTATCAATTTTCTAGCCTATGACAAATCTATTAATTTAGTTTAGATATGAAAATTGGTCGCATTATTGTTCTTGTTACATTTACAGCCATGAGACAGACTTGTGGTACTCCAACAGCTGTGCAGAACAGAGACGTAAATTTAAGGTAAATGCCATTGCTTTGCTATCTTAGATGCATATTAGTGTACAGCATTGTAATCACTTCCTTCGTTGTAGGTTGATACCTAACATAAATTTTTCTTTTTGATAGGTAATTAAATTATACATTTTTTACAATTTTATTTTAAGAACAAGACTGCAATGATAGAAAACAAAATAGATTAAATTTGGGAGTCTTATTCTGACTCTGCAACAAAATAGTTCTGTAAGTTTTAGGAAGTCACTTAACACATTTAAATGAAGACATTGAGCAAACTGATGAACTAAATCTAAAATTTCATGATTAAAGAGTTATTTTCTTCTTTGTTTTTCCATTGAACTAAGTGGTGGGTATCTTAGTTTTTAGGATTAGGTGTATCTTGTTGGCTATTAGCTTATAAATTAAGTATTGTGGGTTTTTATTTGTATTCAGTGACATAGCAGTTGCTTATTAACATGCCACAGCTAGATATTTTGCTTTGGATCAAAGAATTAAATCCTATATGTATGGAAATTATTGTTTGAATACAAGTTTGTACAACATCTAAGGAAGCTTTGTTTTGTTAAATGCCTTGAAATAATATTACAAATTGCATTTATGAGACATGCAAACTACAAAAAGAATGATTTTACTCCTGTATGTACTTTAATCTACATTTAAATATGTTGTGATATAATGCAATTTAGCATCATTGCTACCTTCCTCTTCTCCTTTATTCTACAGTACATAAACTAGCATCAACAAACAAAACCAGAGATTCTATAGTAGACTTATCAGTGATTCTAAGATTTCATATTCCATACTAAAAGTCAAGAATAAGGTATAGAGTTTTCTAATTATAAAATTGGTAAGATATTCGAGGGGAAAAATACTAACTTCCGTTGGATACAGAATAAGACATTGCCAAGTATGTTTAGGCAATGATAAAATTTAATTTACACATCAGTAAAGAAAGAAATTGAATTTTTAAATATTGGTTTCTACTATGTAAGAATTAGAGAGAAATTAAAACACACTTTGTTCCAGATAAAGCCAATTATGAACAAAGTTGAGGTATAGATTTGATTAGAGCAATCTATTGTGATATAGAAAATTTATAAATAATTTTGAAAGTTGTTCTTTGCAATATATATTTTCTATGAATTAAAAAAATTGTGAAGCTTAGCTACTTGGGAGACTGAGATCAGGAGGATTGTGGTTCAAGATCATCCTGGGCAAATAGTTTTTGAGACCCCCATCTCCAAAATAATCAGAGCAAAATGGACTGCTTGCTTTGCAAGCTTGATGCCCTAAGTTCAAAACCCAGTGCCATCAAAAAGAAAAAAAAAATAGTAAATCCAACACATTGTTTTTAAAACATAATTTTTTAAAAAAGAATTTGACTTAAAAACACTAAGGACAGCCCATGCCTTGTGTGTTCCTGATGTTCCCATTCCAGTGGAGAGCATTTCTTAAAAGTCAGCCTGAAATGGGTAGACTTACATTAGTGTTGTTGAATAAAATCTTTCTTCAACTATTGATGTCTCCATCATTGGCTAAATGCTCAAGGCTGACACCCTGTTGGAGGAGAATCTGGAGCATCCAGCCCATCACTCAAAGTACACTTGTCTGGAAAACCTCTTGACTTGTGGGAGAAAGAACATATGTTTCAGGTCTAAAGCCTGCCTTTGCCCTTAGTGAGTCAGACTTTGGATAGAATAACTTATCTTTTGGAGCTTTTTTTCATATTCAAATGGGAATAAAGATACCCATGTTGCAAAATTGTTGTGAAGAATTCCAAACAAAGTATCTAACAAAATCCTTGAATAATGAGTTAATAAATCATTCCCTTTATAATAGATGTTTATGACAGACGTTCTAAAGTCCTTGTTATTTGCCCATCACTTTTCATTATTTCCAGTTATACTAATAAGATAAAATATGTGTAAATCAGAGGAAAACTATAGTGAATATTCTAGAACTGCTATAAGATTTCCCCACCTACAGGTTACCCTGGCATGTGTGCTTCACACTCACCACACATAAATATATGTTAATTTTTAGCTCTACTTCTAGACTGCAAGTTTGATAGCAGCAGGGACCATGGATATCTACCCACCTTTAGTGTGTAATACAGTCCCTGGTGAATAATAGTGCTAAATCAGTATTTGTTGAAACAAGAAAAAAGAGGAGAAAATGCTGCTTGAAAGTGAGAGAAGATTTAGGACAGGTGACCCTCCTTCATTCAGTATAAATTAAGCAGTTATTATGTGGAATGTCTTTGGGAACTTAAGATTTAGTTGAGGACATATTAAGACTTGTACACAGTAAATGCATTTTAGGCCAGAGTAGAGATCTCATGTTAAGTGAAGTAAGCCAGGTTCAGAAAGACAAAGGTCACATGTTTTCTCTATTATATGGAAGATAGATCCAGAAGACAAATGCATACACAAATACAAGCATGATCATATATATATTTACGTGTAGAATGCGCTTGTGATAGTTGAACTATTCTATGGAACTCAGGGGAAGAGGGAAAGGAAAAGAAAATAATAGCCAACAATATCCAAATACATTACGTCTGTATAGGTAAATGATATAACAATATATACTGAAAGCTGTTGAAAAACAGGGTGTAGGAGCAAAAGAATAAGAAAGAGTAATAGAGTGGGTTAAACTGACCAAAGTACAGTATATTCACAACTGAAATACATGAGGAATCTCCTTGAACACTGACTTTGGAATTAAGAATGAAGGACAGGACTGTAATATAGGTTCTGTGAGGCAATAAGTGCTTATGGGAAGGGGGAAGATGAACGGAGGGCATAAAGGAAGGTGCATATGGCTAATGTACTTTATATACATATACAAAATAGGATGATAAAACCTTTTGCAATTGTTTTAAGTGAAGGGGGAGGGGGATGAGGCAGGGAGATGTTTGGGGCAAACCTAATCAATGTATAATATAAGTATATTCAGAAATGTCACAATGAATCCCCCTGGCACAGCTAATGCCTGCTAAAATATACTTTGAAAAAAATAAAATAATGGGAAAAGCAGAAATTATAATGACCATTTTAAAAGAAAATTATCAGTTCAGTTTCATGTCAAGGAAAGATTTTAGAGAAGTCTTCAGTATTGGATATAAAGAAAAGGAATGTTGGACTTAAAGAAAATGAATTTGTCAGTTAGAGAAAGTAAAGGCATTTTTTGGATGGAGAATTTTTGTAAAGATATCATCAAAGCTGTAGAAGGAAGAAATAGTGAGAAGTGGCTAAGTGAGAGTAAATAGTTAAGTGGTTTGTTTTGATTGGCTGAGAGATGTCACACTAAAGGAATAGTGATTGGATTAGAAGCTAGAGATATACACCTTTAACTGTATAGAGCCTGAAACTCAGAGCTAGTGAATCTGTGTTTTATGTTTGAGTAGCAGGGATTGTTAAAGGTTTTTGGTGGGGAAGTGATATGACAACCCAAAGTGTATTTATTACATGAAGACCTCTTAAGCATTCATATGTTTGAAGGATGTTTACAGGGGCTGTGAGAAATCTGGAATAAGGATACCCCTAAAAGAAACTGTGTAGGGATGGTGATGAATTGAGTTTTAAACATGTTGAGCTTAAGGTGATGGCAAGAAAAAGAGTAGAATTATTCAGTTTTTATAAAATTAAGAGAACTTGACAGAGAGGTAAAGACTAAGGACAAATATCTATAGAATAACCTAAAAGTGATAGGTAAAGTGGTAGAGGAAATTGCTGAAAGATACTCTGCAGAGGAGCTCAGTAAAATCCACATCTTTTAAAGCATGAAAAAAATAGAAGCAAAAGAAAGAAAAGGAGGAATAAAACAGTCAAATTAGAATTTGATTTACTAAGGAAGGTTAAGAGTTTTTCAAGAACAGGGCTTGTTGACTACTTGAAGCAGTGTCCACGTTGATGAGCACCTTCACCTATAAATGCTGTTCAACCTTGACACTCTTAATCCCCTTGCTCTTTCTGAATCCCTAGTAATTCTTAAGATCTGCAATACTAACATAGTCAAAAAACAATGGAAAAAATACTTTAAAATAAATATTAAATAGAAAATAGAGACTTAATCATTGTATTTTTGCTTCTCAGATTGCTGTATAAGAAAATATATATTGCATATATATCACTGAGTTCCCATAAATTAAATATGGAAAAAGTTGCTTCCTCAGAGGTCAGATTTTCTCTTTTTTAGCTACCCAAGTGCTTGCTTCTTTCTATAATCCATTAGGATTTTAAATATATATTCCCTTGACTTCTCTACCTTTACTAAAGTGAAAGCAAGAAAGAAATAGAGCATTAATATTGGTATGGGAGCTCTCTATAGGATTTAAGACTTAGGCTGCAAATTTTGTCTTGAGATGTTTGGAGGTGTTGTACAATCTAAATTGAATGAAAAGTGAAGAACAGTGTCAGTACATGATTAAAGACAAAAAGTAAAATTATTTAGAATTTCACTTCCATTTAAGACTCATTGTTTTCCTCTGTGGATTTTGCTCATATCTTTCTATCAAACTGGGTTCTACATTTGTGCTTGGTGTTCTTAAAATTTCTCTGGTACCCTCATGTTTTCTGTGGTATTATTCTCTCTTTTATCATTCTTTCTCTTCTCTCATTGTGCAATGTTCTCTATTTTATTTTATCTCTTTCCGTTTTGTTACATATGGAGGAAACAGAAACTGTAAATACCCATACGTATTTAATTATGTCTTAAACCTAGATATTCTAGCATATCATTTTGCTAACAAAATAATGAAAAAGGAGTCTGCTTCTTAAAATTCAGTGTCCAGTATTTAATTCTTGCTTTGTCTTGCTCCAGGGATCTTCCTAAAGATATTTTAAGTGGTAGTTTTATTATGAAAGTAGCTCTACTCTTTACAAGAACTTAGAAACTAGCAGTTCATTTAGTGCTAGAATCTGCTTCTACTACTGATATTCATAAAACTTTTAAAAGTCATTGTTAGAATAGTTTCATCATTCATTAAGTCCTTTGGTCATATTTTTCAGAAAACACATTAAAATGAGTATCTAAACTGTAATTACTTAGGATGGTTATATTAAATGGCCAGTTTGTCTAAATATATCTTAGTTATATTATTTTAGGAATGCTGAGTTTGGAAGAACAGAATTCAAAAAGATCAAAAAATGTGCAGTGAAGACTTTCCAAAATATGTGAGTCGCCCTAGCTTAATACCAAAATCATATAAGCTCATTATAAGAATCTAACATGATTTTAAGTTAAATTATGGTTGCACACTAAGTACCTTTTCCCAGAGGAACTTAATAAGTGCTATTAAACTGTTATAGTTCAGTGGACTTTTTTAAAAAATGAAAATTATGTTGTCTGATTAGATGAGAAAGAAACCTCACATGAGAGCTAATTATAGTAGACCCTTGACATTCACAAGGGGTGTATCCTGAGATCTCCACGGACTTTGAAAATCAAGAAATTCCCATTTCAAAAAGTGAATGGTTTGTGCAGACTTCCTTCCAAACCCAGTCCTCATTCTGAGCCAAGATACTGTAGTCCTGTGCAAAGTAATATAATTTAACAGCTTTACAACTTTTCATAAACTTTGCCAAGTGTTTCATCTCAATTTTTAAAAAGAAACAATTATTTTATGCACATCACAGGCTTTCTTACATCAGAGAGAACAGCAAAGCTACTTTAGTGATAGAAAATCTAACACTGGAAGAATTAGGTGATGTATATGAGAGGTTAGCAGTCTAAAGACAGTGAAACCTCTCAGCATGCATGATTGTTTCATGACTGGAAAAATTACATAGATGTAAGCCAGGTTCCAGTAGCTCATGACTGTTACGCCAGTTACTGGGGAGACTGAGATCAGGAGGATCAAGGTTAAAGGCCATCCCAGGCAAATAGTTCCTGAGACCCCATCTCCAAAATAACCAGAGGAAAATGTAGTGTGGCTCAAGCCGTAGAGCACCTGCTTTGCCAGTGTGAAGCCCTGAGTACAAATCCCAGTCCCACCTAAAATAATAATAATTACACAGGTGTGGTGGCCAGGAACTTTGGTATTATTTACAGATAACCAAGTAAATTCTTAACAGTTGTGAATTTTAAGGCCTGACCCTGCTAGATCTTACAATCTAATACTTACAAGGAAAATCCATAGTGAAAAAAACAAGTTCCTCTTGCTTTCCTCATTTGTATCTGTGGAAGAAAATGAGAGCCTCTATGTCTTGAAATTCCCTCCTTCCCAATTGTAAATCTCCACTGGTATCAATAAATTATCTGGATGGCCCTTTAAATAAAGGTTGACTGGCATACCTTTAAAGGTTTGAAGAGACCTCATGGAAGTGCAGTAAATGTTTTCATAGCCACCAGTTGTTGATGAATTTGACCCATGGATTCTGAGTTGAGGATTTTATCCCTTGAATCAGAAATCCTCAATCTAGGTTCAGTTCTTAGTTGAAGGTCTTGAATCATATCCAACTGTGACTAGAAGTATTTGGGGGTTATTTTTAAAAAGTATTTGGGGGTTATTTTTCCATTTGGTCATGCTCATTCTTACAGTTTTATCAGTATATACATAGTACCTAATAGTTAAGCATTTTGGTAACACAAAATACACAGAAAATTCCTTTGCACAGTACAAAAATTCTTACACTTATAAAGCTAACACTTGCATTGCTGTTAAAGGTGCCACCTTGATATCTTCCACTGCTGGTGCTACTGCACATTCTCAAGTGACAAATCAAGGAACACATTCAACATCAAGATGTGCTGACATAAGGAAAATCTGTTGTCTCACAGAAAGACTGTGGTAAATTTTTAGATAGAATATGTCTGCAAAAACATTTTAAAAACCACAAAAGACAAACATTAGTTTCTCTACATTTCTACCAAGCATGTAATAGACATTTAAAAATATTAATTGGTGATTAACCTATGACTAAAATTCTAGTATCTGAAAGCTTGGTTGTCAATTAAAATTTTACCTTTAAGCTGGGGAAATTTATCTCCCTTTACCAATAACTATCACCTCTTCCTTTCCTAGTCTTTGAGTTTATTTAAGTCAGTGATTTCCAAATCTAAGAAATTATTTGAAAACCTTTTAAGAGTGGAAACCTTGTTTCCACTCCAGACTACTGAGTTGAAATTTGGAGGGACAAGATCTTTGAAAATCACGATATTTCAACCTCTCCAGGAAATACTAATTCAGTTGGCCTACAGGATAGAATACAGGAGCCCTGAAATGTTGTCTTCTTCTATAACAGGAAAGTGGTTGTGTGTAACAAAAATTACTGAACCTAAATTCTCCTTCTAATATATTGTGATGTTTTCCAGCCCAAATGTTAAAAAAACTGAATTAGCCATTCCTCAATTCCTTGCCAATTCAACAGTCTTTGAATCTCATCCCAGTGTCTATTTTGTTTCATATATTTATTCTTTAATGAATAGCATTAGTAAGTTTCCTGACTTAGCTGTCTCTGATCATTCTTTTCAGAATCTTTTCCAACAGTACTCTCAGGACTTTATTTTTACCATCATGACTTCTCATGTAAAATTACCAGTATTGGACTCATGCCCTTCAATGTGATTTTTAAAAGATAGTAATCTTCACCCTAAAGTTCTTAGTATATATACACTATGTCCAATTGACTTCTTTTTGATATTAGAAAAGAAAAAAAGCCCATTTTCTTCAAAGGTGGTTGTCTGTTGCTGTGACCCTGGCACTCTGGTCTCATTGTCCACTGACTGCTCTTAATGTTATGCAAGCAGCAACATCACCCTAATTCTAGCTTGATTCACATCCCCAGGATACTGACCTTCTCTTGTCTTTCCCCAATGCACCCTTTCCCTACCTATCATCTGGAAAATGTCTGTACAGTTTTTAAATTTCTGTTGTCAAATCACTTTATGAAGCTTCCTCTGGTACCTTCCCTGCCCCCAAACTATATGGGGGGCAAACTATATGGAATAGATTATTCCTTTTTACATATTACTTCTATGTCTTACACTAACTTCTATTCTTGTACGTGTCATGCTGAGTCATAATTACTGCAAGCTTCTGAGGGCAGGACTGTGTCTCATCACCTTTACATTTCCAGCATCTGGTACATACCAAGTTTTGTATAAATGTGTGGAATCTATGGGCCAGTGCTCATATATAACCTTGTCAATCCCCCACTTTCTCCTGGGCTTCAGATGTACTTTTTCAACTACCTACTGAGGAATCTCAACTTAAAGCCACATGTCTGAAACTTATTTGCCCTTCCCTGCCCTTGTGCCAGGTTTCCATCAGCCTTTCCCCATCCTATTCTACATACAGACTCCAGCCATTAAGCCCTTCTGATTTGATAGTGTCATGTTCCTCTGCCCTAATAATGGGAAAATCTCTGCTTTTTAACCTCTAAGCACAGTGGAAAAGGTTTTTTGTGTGAACTGGTTCTATGCACCATAAAATAAATGCCTGACACATGGCAGCCATGACACAATTCTTGCTCTTTTCTAAACCTGCTATTTTCTCACTTGCAAATGTTTGTAAGACTTTATGTGCCAGAAGTTTACCATGCACCAGGAACTGTACAAACATTGATACCTATTTACCTTTGTTTCCTGTTTTTTTTTTTCTCACCAGTTTAGTAAGTCATTCTTCACTCTGTTTATCAGGTTGCCAAACTCCTACACAAACTTCAAGTCCCCTATTACCTGTAGTCTTCCAGAACATGTATCATAATTTTATGATTCCAAATGTGCTAGTTTCAAAGATGGATTACACCATATTTTATTATGGATACTTGACTGTTTCTTTAACATTCTTAAATTTTAAATCCTTGGGGGTCAGAGATTGCATTCTGTTCAAGTTTATAACATAACCCCTAACAGTTCCTGACCAATGATAGATACTAAGTTAAGCCTATCCAAATTGGATTGAATGTGCAAACTGAAGTGCTCTTCCTCTGTCAGAATAAGTCCAGGGTATTACTTTTATTTGGCCAAATGAAACAAGTATATTACTTTTTTTCCAGAAACTTATCAGCAGACATGAGAGTCATTAGTCACATGCTTTAGGTCAGGTCTCCCAGCCTCCTCTCATATCACTTACATTTTTTTGTCTTTGTTCCAGGTAGGCATTTGTTGAGAAAATAACACTTCTAAAGATTCTTCTGCCTGCCCTGCTTGCATGTAATACATTTATTTAGCAATAACAATTGTTTCTTTCTCCTCTTATCATTATCTAAATATTTTCTTCTCTAATTCTGTCTTCTGGCTTATGAATTTTATGCACACATGACTATTTTGCTTACAATAAGCCTTTTACCTCCTATGTAGTCGGTTTCTTTTGAACAAGACATACTGCTTCATTGTTCACCATTGGTCTTATTTCCAACCTCACTAGGTAGCAATGGTACATTTAATAGAGTACTAGAAGCAGTGAGTCTGCTTAATAAAATTATATTGGAAATTTCTAGATTGCAAAAAAGATGTAAGGATTTCTCAAGTATCATGCTTTCCATGTGATTTTTTGTTATACAGTTTTACGAGTTACTGTATCTGCTGCTTTAACCATGTGAATTTTGTATATTTCACTAAAAGATTATTTAAATTTGCAAGAAATTTATCAGATGTTTTATTTAGGAATATATATATATATATATATATATATATATACACACATATATTTCTCATGAAGTATGAACTCTAAGTCAGGCAGTCCAGACCTGTTTGGTACAGCTGCTCACAGATAAGAGAGAGGACCAACATTTGTTTTAGCTTCCTGCTCTGCCCCACATAGCTTGTGTCTTCATGGTCAAAGATGACTCTCCCTCCTCCAGACATTGTGCCCATGTTCCAGACAGAAGAAAAGGAAGGCAAGCACAAAATACAAATAAGAGCTTATTGGGTAAATCTGCCCCCTTTTACTAACAAGCTTCCCAGAAACCTCACATAGAGATGCCATCATCATCCACCACTTTGAACCACACCACATGAACATCCATCATTTCAACAGTCTACAAAACTTACTGGTTTATCAGGCACTTTGCCACACTGAGCAAGATGGGAGTTTTTATAGTAGAGAAGAAGGGAAGGATGAATGTGGGAATGACCACTAGCAGTTTCTGTAACTGTTTACTAAACCTGTCGGTACCAGTTTATGGGGCCCTAAGCTATGTGAAAAAACCTATAAGCTTTCCCTAGGAAGATTATAAACACCTCTGTGTGGCTTGTATGAGTTCATTTGAAGCTTTTATAATTAACATGTTATTAAAGACTCAATGTATCTTCCACACTCAGTAAAAAAGGATACAAGTAAATGCAGCAAAAATGGCTCCTCCCTCCTAGAAGTTCCCACTGAAGGTTGGAGGGCTGGCAAGGCCCTGATGGAAAGCAGGGGCAGTGACACAAACATGGACAGTTTAAAGGAGGGTGGGGTGAAAGTCATGGAAACTGAATTTTAAATAAGCTAAAGTCAGAAAATAATTTTCATTTGACTATTCCATATTGTTCATATTCAGTATATCACAGGAAAACTTTAAAAGTCCTTTCATTTCTCTCACCTGAAGTGCCAATAAAAGATGTATTACACAGGTTTTCATTTCCTAAAGCAGTCATTATCACAAGCAGCTACACTGGAAAAACAGAAAAGTTATAAGGCACGGACCAGGTGTGGTTGTGCATGTCTATAATCCCAGCTGCATTGGTGGCCTGGTACAAAAACCAGGAGACCCTATCTGAAAAAAATAACTAAAACAAAATAGGGCCAGGGGTGTGGCTCAAGTGATAGAGTGTCTGCCTAGCAAGCATCGTAAGCTCAAAACCTAGTTCAGAAAAAAAGAAAGAAAAAAGAAAGGAAAGGAGGGAGGGAGGGAAGGTGGGAAGGAAGGAAGGAAAGAAAAAAAGAAAAAAGAAAAAACCCCTTATAAGATACCTGGAGACACAGGGTCCTTTGCCCTCCCCCTTCCTCTCAGCCCTCACTGACAAAGGCTGAATTCCCTCTAGTTTTAGTTTATGTACTTTGTACCTGTGGTCTGTCATGTTTGCCCATCTAACACCCACCCCCCAAATGGATGTCAACTTCCCTGTTCATCTGTAAGGAACCTGAGAGCCAGAAAACTTCAGTTACATTTTCCAACAACCCAGGGTCAAATTTCAGTTCTGTTTAATCAGAAAGTCTCTTTTTTTCTACCAACAGTTAAATCAATCATATGGTTGGAATCTCCATTTGGGGAAGGCAGGATGGCAGACATGTCTGACTGCTTGATCATAGGCTGCCCCATTCTGGGGGAGGAAAGATGGAGGCTGCACATGTCATATGAGGCCCTGTCCAATCAAATCAGTACTGTACTGGTCATGTCCATGAGAATAAGAATCAATCATTGACTTTGCTCTGAGAGCTGCAAATGCATAACGATTTTTAATAATCTCACCTTCTATAATAGGTCTTGCATGCTTTCCAGTAATTATCCACAATGAAATTAAGATGTGCTTCGTCCATCTTCTTCTTTAAATTTGTGTTCTATGGTGTTAGTGCAATTGAATTTTGCCTTGCAAATAAAGAATATAGTATAGTGAACTACTCTTTAGAGAAATAAATTATAAATTTAGAAAATAAAGTAGGCCATCAAATCACCATGGTATTTTTGTACTCTTTAGTAAAGTTGTTAATTTTTAAGAATTTTTGTGCATTTTATTGGCTCTTTCTGTGTTCTCTTATTTTATTTGATTTTATTTTTAATGTTCATATACAATAGGGCATTTTGCATCTTATTGGGACAGCAGGTTCCAACCCTAATACCACGCAGTTATATTTTGAACTGAGTACTGTGTAATAGGGAGTAATGGGAACTATACTATACATGAGAGCCCACTTTCCTTCTGAAAAAAGGTTTGCCTCCCTCCTTTCCTCCTTCTTTTCCTCTGTCTTTTCTTCCCTCTCCTACCTTCCTTCTGCCCCACCCCCACGTTTTCTAATTGCACAATCCAGACAGAAAATTCACCCCACTACTTAATTGAAATCAATCTATGAAATACAGAAATATACAAATATATAAGTGCATAAGACCCTTGAGTCTTCAGATTAGTGAGTCCTGGATTTTGAGGACATCAGAACTTGTTGGAGTAATGTACATTATATTCAGGTTTCTGATGGAGCACTGATAAAAAAGTTAGTCAATACTAAGTTACATCTTACCATCACTAAGGGGTCCAAATAATAACCACAGCATCATGCTACTAAAAAGAAATACCTGTCCTGGAACCAACAGAGAGTGAAAAATGTTTTTTAGAATCCAAATTAGAAATGACTACTTAAGCAAATTGATGTGGTTGTATTATTTGGCATTCCTATTCAATAGTTTTCAACACTGCTAGACTAAGACATAGATAGCTAATAGATTTTCCCCACTCCAGCCCTTTTACTTGCTATTCCACTCAAGTAGATATTTATTTAATCACAAGAAACTTCACAAGTAATGTAGAAATAAATTGGAAAGCCTGCTCTGTGGAATTTCATACGATGCAAATGACTAACATGCTCCACCAGAAAAACTGCAAACTGAAAACAAAACAGCAGAATGATTTGCAAAACTGGTTTGCAATATTTCCATGTATTAGAATTTACATCCTCAATCCATCCATCAAAGCAACGTGACTAAATGCCCTCAGTGTGTTAGACATTTTGCTAGGCAGACACTAGGTACCATAGGGAATTCAAAGATAGTCTTCTCCACTGGGAGTTGGCAATATGGCTAGATAAAAATTCAGGATAATAACCATTCTTTTAAGCTATTTTAAACAAAACTTGTAGTTTAAGGTTTGAAAAAAAAAACCTGCTTGACAGTTATGGCTTTTTGAAGTGTTTTGCAGAGTAAATTGGGTTCTTCTTTTCTGTGTTCAGTGAATCAGCTACCACTTACAGGTTGAGCAGAATAAGGTTTTCTTGATTTTCTGCCTCCTGAGGCTTTGTTTGTGGTTCTCTAAAATTTGTTTAGGACTGAGTTCCACATTCTAAAGAGGATACTGAAGTGTAAAAGTAAATCTGCAGACAGAAAGTACTATGATAAAGATGAAATGGAGTCCATCACAAAAAGAGTTTACCCAGATAGAAAAGGAGAGGGAAGGTTGAAAAAAGTATTTAAATGATTTTTTACATTAAAAAAACATCATGCCAGGGATGATAAGCTTTTATTTTTCATCGTTACAGAGGTAAAGGCAGGAATATTAGGTGCTCTATTTTTATATGGGAACACTTATAAGCTGGAACTTCATGTTAGTAACCGTTTTTAAGAGTTGATATATTTTATAAAGAAAATGTTAATAACTGTGTTCCAAGTTCCATTTTTGATTTGCAGATAAACTCATTTTTATTGATTAGCACTGTGTTTATGCAAAAGTAATTCAGGCCCTACTGAAAAGTCTGGAGAACTGAAATTCACCTGATTCCAAACTCCCAGTGATCCTGTTACTGATTCCAACCTGCATTTTTCTGTGTATTCACGAGGCATCTCCATGGCAGTCTATAATTGATTATTTTATAACTTGCTTTAAACATAAGATCCATTTGTAGGCTATAGCTTACAAATAAGTAGAGTAGAACCATAGAAAGCTTGGCAGTGTTGTAAATGACTTGGTGGTTCCCACTGATGTTGTATAATAAAGGGAAGAGGCTTGACGAGAGACATTGAGCTCATGTTTGACCCTAGCACTTAGTAACTATGACCTTCAAAAGGCAGTTCTGTGGGACAGCCTCATTTTCCTATCACGATTTGACTTCATCTCTAGCACTGGAATTTTATTGTCTTAATGCTTTATCTTTAGCAGAAGTAACTTATATTTACAGAAAAACACTTTCCTTATGTGATACATGCCAAAAGATTTGTTTGTTTGTTATTTGTTTGGTGGTACTGTAGTTTGAACTCAGTACTTTGTGCTTGTGAGACCACTTGAGTCACATCTCCAGCCTTTTATTCTTATGGTTACATTTGAGATAGGGACTCACTTTTTTGTTCAGACTGTCCTGGACCACAACTCTCCAATTTTATACTTCTCTGCACAGCTGGGATGATTACAGCCAGCTTTTTTCCATTGAGAAGGATCTTGTAAACTTTTTGCCCAAGCTGGCTTAGAACCACAATCCTCCTGACCTCAGCCTCCTACATAGCTGGAGTGACAGGCATGTGCCACTGCATCCAGCTATTGGTTGAGATGGAGTCTTGTAAAGTTTTTGCCTCTGTTGGCCTTGATCTGTGATCTCCAGATCTTAGCCTCCCTATAGCTAGGATTACAGGGCTGAGTCACTGGTACAGGCTCCAAAAGTTTTAACTTTAATGATGAATTAGTCTTTTCCTTACTAGTAAAAGCAAAAGGAAACAAGACTAATTTAAAATTTGAAAATTTATGATTCATTTATTAAGGTTAAAATATCCTGATACCAAGAGAAAAAGTGAAATTTGTTGTTAGAATATAATATGTGTGCATATTCATCACATGCAAATATAGTTTGCATTCCATTATGTTCCCCATGACCGATGACATGCCAGCTTATCTGTTTAGAGTGCTTTTCTGTGTGCTCAATTATATATGTAAGGTTTTTAATGAAGAAAAATAAAATAAGGAATATTTAGAAATATAATTATATAGAGGTCAGAACTATGAAAATTGCATTTCCACAATCACTGTAACTTAGCTTTATTGCCTAAATTATACAGCAATAAAAATTATTTTTATACTCTTAGAGTAACTAGTCTTGATTCTTGGTAAGAAATTGTAGCATATTTATCTAAATAGAGAGTAGTTCTCTTAATTTTTATAATCTTAAGAACATTGTTATCCTAGTACATTTGAAACTGAGTTAGAATAGTTTAGGAACTGTGAAATGCCAAAGAAATACTTTGGAATATTGTTTAAAAAACCCTTGATTCTTTTTACTTGTTAAAAACACTATTATTCTTCAAATCAGCACTTGTGAGTTATAGGAAAGAATATAGATCTGAGTCAGAACACTCACCTTAATGCTATCACAAGTTGTAAGAACTTGGCCAAGTCACTTCTCTCAGCTTAGTCAGTTTTCTCTTTTGTGGTGAGATTGGAAAAACAGTGTACATGAAAATGTACCAGAAATGTAAGTTCCAGTTAATTTGTTTATCATTTTATTCATCCAATATTATGTGAGTGCTCATAAAAATAAAATCATGAATAAGATTGTTAACTAAGAATTCAATATTTAATATTTACTCTTTCAGAGGTCAGTACCATGTAATGTTCGTTACTGTAGTTCATTGCTCTGCATGTCCTTATTCATTTTTCAAGAAATAGCATCTTTAGAAAACCCCTACTTCATTTTCTATTCATAATAGAAGATTAAAGGGAGACAGTTTTGTTGACAGATTACATAGGTGTCTTATATTCCAACAGTTACAATCTAGATGATGAGTTAAATTGATGAACTAGAGGATTACATAATAATAATAATAAACTGAGTTCTGTTTTGATGCCTGAGTGTGTTTGGGTGCACACAAAAATAAGCTGGATTGTTTAAAAGATTAAATTTCTGCTTATTAAATTTTGAAATATGATTGTTAAAAAACAAATGGTACAAGAAAAATTTCCAAAAGGTACCTGGAAACAGTAAAGACATTTCCAGGTGAGCTGTAGCACTTTCCCCTATTTTCCATTCATGTATTTTCTATAAATTCTCTAGTTACAGTCCTTATGTAAATTTTCCTGCTACACATATACTGTTCTTTTGCATCTGTTTCCATATAAATAAATGCATGTTACTTGAAAAAATTATAAAGATAAAAGTTATTTGCACTATTATAAATCAATAACTAAGGATGCTTAAAATGCAAGTGATTATTTGGTATACTTATTCCTAATTAATATTAACTAAATAAACAGTAGATGTAGTTTCTTCAAAGCTTTTACCAATTTTTAAAAGCCAGGAAACATTTAAAAAATAATATTTCTTCAAAACATTAGATGTGTGCATTACTATTTAGAACATTCAGTATACTCACTCAGATTAGTGTGATGTGATTTGTCCTGCAGCTGCTTCAAATTAAGAACAGGTGTAGAAGACAGATTATGCAAATACTCATATTAATGTAATTGTCAAATTGGTGTGTTTACCATTGTGCTTTTAAAGAGTAGACTGTACTCCTATTTTAAATGTAAATTAGCTTCATTCTTAAGAGCAGCTATTGGGTAATGAAACTTGATCCTGGTTTAGAAATGAATAATTTCTTATAGACTATAGCACAATTCTACCGTTTGACATTTTCCCAGTAAACCCTTTCATATACCAAAAAGTGGCAATTCTATGTTGTTTTCAGTACATCTAGTCATGATGGATTTGTAAAAGTTTAAGTTGATTCTAACATCAGATTATTATTTTCTTTCTTTTATTGGGGCATGTAATGATTATTAGGAGAGTTTTTGATCTCCTTCCATCTTTTGTCATTCTGGATTCATCTTAGCTTTCCATCTTTATGGTTCTAAACTCTCAAGAAATACATTCTTCAGGGAAGTGCATTACATTCATTTTAATAATAATTTTGCCTCATGGAATCTAGGTACATTACATTTTCTTTTAATACTTAAAATGCTTAACTACTAATTTTGATGTTTTAAGCTATGTTTTGTAAATGTAGAGCAGCCTTTTACTATTAGTTCATCAATGTTCCTGTGCAATGATTTTGTACTTGTCCAATGTCATGATTCAAATATCTCTGCTCCAAAAAAATGCTATCTTTCAGACCCAAGCTGATCTTCCAGATCCTTCAGTAGCAAGCACGGTGGGTCATTATACCTAAGTGATGACTAGCACAGTGAAAAGAAGGACTAATGAATCAGCCAGAAACATTACACAAGTTACCTTCCTCAAGCTTCCACTTCTTTTTTAATATTTTTCTCTAATGAAACAAAGACCTTGAAGCATTTATGATTTTATTTTGCCTTGCTAGCACATTCAGAGCTTAGTCTGTATTCCTGGCAATGTGTTTTTTTGTGCTTTCTCATTTCACAGCATCAGAAACTGAGTCTGAGAAAGGGTAAAAGTCACATAACATAAGGTTATGTGGCTGGTAGGTCAAGCTGAGTTGTGAATGCAGATCAGTCTAATTTCAAATCATGTGCTTTGCATCCTTCACATAACTGATTGAATAACAGTCTTTTTATTGAAATACCTTAAATATTTTAATTTTGAAAAATTGAGATGAAAATGAGGATGACAAGATATTAAATGTGAATACTGCATTTCTTTGAATGTCTTCATTGTGTGGAATCTGGTGTATTGATTTGTGGTTTAAGATAGGTGTGGTTTTGAAGGAAGACATGAGGATGTCTGGGAACATGGGCTGCCTAAGGAGAGGGTCTCCACCACAGTACATTAGAAGATTCCAATGGAATCAGTCTGACTTCCTTTGTTTCCTATACCTCATCATTCTTATCTGTTGAAAAATAAGGTTGCAGTGCAATGGGACTTGGTAATGAAGATAGAGGTTTACCCAGAAATGTATTCAATAATCTTTTGATATGAAGAAAATGTGAATGGCAGTGATGGACCTCTACCGGAGTTTTTCTTGACATCATGAGAATTTTCCTGTCAAATGGTAAGAGATGTTCTGTTGGAAAGAGTGCTGTTTTTCAATCATTGGTCCTCTTTCTCTGAGTTTCCTCTCTATCTCAACAGTCAAGAGGTTGATAGGGACCAAGTCATAATCATACCAATAAGATAAACTTCTGTATGTACAAGTCACAGACTCTATTCCTCATTAAAGTGGCTGTCATTTACTATTATTGGCAAGAAAAGGAGCTGCCACTGAGACCAACAGTGGATGAAAAGTAGCTGATCCAAGGGCTGCTGCTGCTTCCCCTGCAGGGATCAGAGGAGGAACTACCACATGCTCTAGGCCCCTCATGCATTCCTGGGGATGACCATGATCTGAATTGATCTTCCCTATAGAGTAAAGCATACAATAAAAGAGATGTTGGTACTTCCTGATTTTGGAAAATATCAATGGCATACAGAGTTTTGTTTCGATATACAATAGATACAGCAGTGGATCTTCATGCTTTGTTCATTAAATCAAATCCTAATCTGAAAGTACCTTCCCATGGAAAAGATGACTGAAAAGTAATTACTGTAAACGCCTCCTCCAGTCCTCAATCTCCAAGGACGACCAGGGTTGGTGCTGCTATGAAAGCACAATGCCACATATAACCAAAGCAATGAATGTTTCATTTCATTCCTACCACTCACTGCTTTTGATATTTCTGATTAGGTTGGTGACAAATGCATTCCAGAAAGCCTTTAAAAAGAGTTTCTTCTGGTTTAATGCCTAGTATATCTCTATAAGATTATGGGCAGAAATCAGATTTCCACTAAAAAAATTAATAACTTTATACATACTTTTTATTGCTTCTTAAAAGAAAAGCCTCCCAAACAAGTTGAATGCTACATCATATATCTGATCTAATTAATTAATGTGCTATTTTATTCCACATATTAAATTATTTTCACTTATATTGTTTTATGGTAATTTAAATTTTTTCACCTGCTGATATTAATATGTAAAATAAAGTTTTTACATTGAGCAAGAAAGACTTTCTGTTTTACAAATATTAAATGTCTACTGTAAATCCGTGGGCTCAAACCCCAAGGTTCATACATTATCGAATAATGAGTCAAAGTGAAAAATCTAAGGTTTATTTTGTGCTCTGTTTCTTGACTTGAAATAGTCACATTATAGATTTTCTCAGAGATTGGAAGCTGATGTAATATGTTATGCCAGCCATCCTGAAAGCCATTTCTATAACCTGGCATTTGTTTTAGAAATAATTGCATGCAAATGTGGTTTAGCATCTGTACTATGTCTCTTAATCCTAACCAGGCATTTTCCATTAGATGTAGTCTGAAAATTCACATTAAGGAAAATATATCATCTGTGAAATTATATTTTGAATGTCCCAAATAGGAAAGAAGGGAGCAATATCCAGCTACATCTAGGTCAAAGTGTTCCCTTTTTATGTACCCCCCAAATTTTAAATATTTGTTTCATTTCCATTGAGTGCTGACTTACAAAATTGAGCTCAGATTATCCATTTTCAATTTTTTAAATTTATTTTATCACAAAAGTTTCTTGAAAATAAATATATACTCCTGTATTCAAAATGTCATTTTCTTATTTTTTGCTTGATAATACAAAATTTAAGCTTGTTTATTAAATAGCAGTACAATTCAGATAAATTTTAGTACTCCCTATTTAACAAACAGAATTTTTCAAGATGAAATTTGATAATGAACTGACTTTAAATATATCATAATTTCCTTGTGTACTTAAGGAATTTGGGAAAGAATATTAAGGGATAAAGAATATGTAAAGCCACAAGAAATCAACTGAACAGAAGAAAGAGGAGGTCACAGAAAAGTTGTTTCTTTATTTTTAAAGATCTTTTATTTACATACATTTGTTTATTTTATCATTATTACATTTACTTACATATGTGTACATTATTTGAGCCACCTCCCCTCCCCACTCCCCCTTATGGGCAGAACCTGTTCCACCTCTTGTTTTCCGATTTTGTTGAGGAGAAAACATAGTAAGAAAGACATAGCGGTTTTTCTAGATGGGATAAAGATAGCTATACAGAGAGATTCCTAGCATTGCTTCCATGCACATGTGTATTGAAACCCACATTGGTTCATCTCTGTCAGACCTCTACACTACTTCCTGGTCACCTTCCCATAGTGGCGTCTGCCAGTTTAAGATTACTATATTTGCTCCTCTACAGTGAGCACATCAACCACATTCAAGTTTTAGGTTTCCTCCCATGTGCATTGTCCCCTTAGTGTGTGACCCATGTCCAATAATATTACTGCATTTGTTTTAGGCTTATAATCTGCGTACAAGGGAGAACATGCGATTTTTGGTCTTCTGAGCCTGTTTTTTACCACCATAAAGATTTATGAAAATATTTTATGTCTTGCACTAGTCACAGTTATTTCTTCAGAACTACACTAAGAGGACTCTAGATACTTCATAAATATTTTTATGTATGTGTACCTTTATTATCCATAAAAGAAAACCAGGTGGTGTACACATTTAATAATGAGAAATTTAAAGTGTGCATAAAGACTACTTTGCATTATATGGAATTTTAAGTGTTTTTGTTTGGTTGGTTGGTTGGTTGGTTGTTCCTCTTGTGGTGCTGGAGATTTGACCCAGGATTTACAAATGCTAGACAAGTGCTCTACCCTTACGTGAACTTTTGTTTTGTTTGAGTCTGGCTTCTAATTTTTTATACTTCTGCCTCCACTTCCTGGCTAGCTGGGATTGTAGGTGTACACTGTACAGGGAGTTCTTAAAGATCTGCTTCTCTTCTCTTCTTTCCTCCTCATTGCTGCCATCCTCCCTTCATGAGAACTCCTTCCTTTAATCCTGGTAACCGGCTTGGTGGTCTCTTGATGTGTCACGGGACATATACCTTCATGCTGCTGTACAGTGCTGTTCTTTGGTCTTGAGTACTCCACTCCTTACCCTCTTTGTATACTGTTGTCCATTTATTATCTCCTAGCCTAAAAAGCTTTTTAAAAAAATCTTCTATCTTTCATGTTAATTATTTTCCTCTGTGCCTGCATAGCACCCTATGCACACATCCATGATAGCACTGTGATAGCCATCACTAGTAATTTGTCTTCCCAATTTTTCCCACACACTCTTGGGGTTAGTCACTCTTACTTGACTTTGTATTAGGATGTTTTATAGTATCTGCAGAAGTAAAATGGAAATGCATACATGAAATGTGCCCATTTTATCTATTCAGTAATTATATATTACATTTTGCCTTCTACTCGCCAAATGTTCATGAGAAACTCAGCTTCCTATTCATTTTTCAAAGCTTTTAAATATTGTCTTGAACAAAGAAAATACTCATACAACGAACAGCAAAAATACAGTAGTCCACCAGCACAATGAAGGAATATCATGCCTGAAGTGTCTGTTGACTACCGTCTTCACTCCTTCTTCAAATAAAATAACCACATCACTTGTGGTACATCTTTTGTTTTTCAGTGACTTTAAGTACATGAAAGACATGTGATTAACATCCCTGGAGATTCAAGTTGTCTATGTACTCAGTGAACAGGTGCAGGTCACTTTCTCCTCCCAGACAACAGCTAGGTCATCTGCCCCCTCCTTGATTTCAGCCTTACCTATGGAGACAGCCTGGCTCTCTGGGTAAGAGGTGTCCATATCCTTTCTATTCTCGGCTCTTCTGCTGAGATTTCTAACAAGGGTGCCAATTAGTGCCAGTTAGGATGGCAGCTTTCTGAAGTGAGCAAGAAGAGGACTGACTAAAGACGGGGTGAAAGATCTGACTTGACACTGTTATATTCTGTAATCTTTGTTAATTCCTCAACAATCTTTAAGTCTTATTTTAAAATAAATTAAATTTTTATTTTAGGAACATAAGTGGATTTAATTGATTAATATGAAATACTTTAAATTCTCAAATCTCAAATAGTATCAATTTTTAAAAAATGGCTATCACTAAACTTCCTTTTTTTTGATGTTGACCTAGCCTTTCATTTTCAAAAGGAAAATTATTTCTTTTTTAATTTAGAACAAGGAAAAATGCATGACTATAAAACCTTAAATTATGTCAAAAATAAAAATGCAAATGTTCATCAGTAATCAAATAAAATGTGTCAGTGTAAACATTTTGTGTATAGCCTATTTATTTTGCTATTTTTCCAAAAGCCATTTTGCTTTGCACAATGTAAAGTCTGATTCTTCAAGCTGACATTTTACAGAGGGGAAAAAAAGCATTTATAAAACTGAAATTATAACAGAAATTTGTCATTTTATCAGTTAAATTTGCAAGCAATGACAAATGAGAACAAGATCCTGACTTTCAGGCTTTTCCTCGACCGGTTCCATAAAAATTGATCATAACCTAAAATTTTCTGAAAAACTCATTTTTAAAGCTATTAATATTTAATCCTAATTTTGGCAGTATGATCATTGAAATATATTAAAGTAATTTTGTTTGTACTTTGGTTTCAAATCTCAGAAACGAACATAAGACTTAAGCAACAAAAGTGGCCACTATCCCATGGGTATAATGTTGCTCACAAAGTGCCAGGAAATACAAAACAAAAACCTAGTCTTGGGAAGGACAACAGGCAGAGCTGATCAAAGGAACAGCCCCTTGAGTCCCTGACATTGCATTAGATGAACAGATCTCAAGGATCAAATTCCCAGAAGAGGAGTCTGATTGTCCTGCTTTTTGTCACTTAACCCACCCTCCCAAGGTTCCCACTCATTTATATGAAATGAGATGCATCATAAGGGTAGTCTCCAAAGAATAACACTGGTGCTATTACCCAAAGGAGAAATAGATGCTGGGTTGGCAATGTCAACAGATTTCCTCTATCATGACATTAAGTTGGTTTAATACTAGATGGTAGCTTGGTTTTTGTCAACAATTTTTTCTCAACAATTTCTTCAACACCAGCAGAACTAAAGACTGTAGAGAATTAATGGGAAATAACACCAAACTTGTGTATGAAGATTCTTGACTTCATTCAATTATAACTCAATCTATGTACTGTACCACATTATTTTAAATAAGTTTGGTTTCTATTTAACTAAATACAATATTAAAACTCGTGTGTGAAGATTCATAACTTTATTCAATTATAACTCAATCTATGTACTGTACCACTTTATTTTAAATAAATTTGGTTTCTATTTAACTAAATACAATATTAATGATTTTTTTAAATAACACCTCTCTTAAGGAAATAGTACTTTTCTATTTAACACTGTAAGTTTGGATTTTCTTGTTAAATTTGTTACCAGTTTTAGGGTACTAGTTTGGCTTGTTCTTACCTGATAAAACACAATATACTGTTTTAAAAACTATATACCATCATCAATGAAGAAAACAAGCATAAAAATTGTAAATTTTTCATGAATCAATTTCTTTACAATATCCTCCATAAGCTTCAACCTGTTCTTTAAAATTACTTTGGTTGGTGAACCCATATGTGCATAGGCACTGCTCTGTCTTGCTACTTCCACTCACCATTCACCACCACCTTCACCCACCTGGAATCCCTTGATCCAGCCGAATCCAGCGTTCCATGATGACATTAGTAATGCACACTGCTCTATGTCATCCTCTCTAACCAACACTTGCTCTTCAGTTTTCCAGAATGTTTCCTTTAAAACTATTTCCAAGGAAACTACTGAGTGATCCTGCAGAAAATCACAATATCAGATGTTATTGAGCCTCTGGCTATACAGCTCAGCCTCCATCACTGATTAGCAATTGTTTCACTGGTCTCTGAACATCTTACTTTGCCCCTCCCTACACCAGTTTCTAGCTTTCACTGTACCCTAAAAGTCCTGCCTTACACCCTTTATTCTCCATGATTTTGCAACTTGGTTCAGAGAGAAAATTTAGAGACCACTAGGCAGGAACTCCCTCTGCCTCTCTCCTCTCTTCTCTTAAAACCAACTTATATAGTTATTTCTCATTTTACACTTTTATATTACAATAAAATCTCCACTTACACCTACTCATGTCTTTCAGGACAACCCATCAGCTGCATGTTTGTTCTGTATCTTCAAAGTCTCCAATTGTTTTTCTGTGACTCTTCCCATATTTAAAAACAAAATCACCAATGCAAATGGATCATATGTCTATATTCATTTTATATCAGGCCACAATCCTAACCTAGTTTTCTTCATTGTTAAACTTTTGGAAAGAGTGAGGGGGTTATTTTTTGTTGTGCATTGTTTTTATGGTACTGGCGTATAATTCAGGGCTCTGCACTTAGTAGGCAAGCACTCTACCACTTGAGCCACACCTCCAACCCATTGTTAAACTTTTGGAAAGATTATTTACAATTCAACTTTCATCCTTCTTCAATGTGTCACAGTTCATTTTCTGTCCTTTTACCTGTCTGGAATAGTTCCTCCAACTATAACTGACCACTGGAGAGCTGTATTGATTTGTCTTCCTTTTGGACTGTGTTGAACCATTAAACATTATTGACATAACTCTAACCATTCCTCTCTCTGTCTTTCATTGGCTCTTTTCATCTTCTATTTAACTTCTTATGTCCAATTTTTATATGAATGGTGCTAAACTTGGTTGTACTTATCATTACCCAGGTGTTTATTTGAAAAAAAAAAAAAAAAGAGCTTATTCTCTACCTCAACTCGATTAACTTAGAAATTCAGGGAAGCAAAACCCAGCATCAAGATATTTACAGAGTTCCTAAGACATGCTGACCACAGCCCAAGTTTAAAACTTAATTCTTTTAGAGTTCTACTGCTGGAACTTATCTACTCCCTATGGCAGGATCACCACATAGGCAGCGATTTTCAAATCTCTCTATGTCTTGTCTTGCTCCTGAACTTAAAGCTTGTCTATTCAAAGGGCTATTAGAATCCTTTACCTCGATGTCTTGCTGGCACCTCTAGCTTCTTAAAGCTGCAAATGAAGCAAATTCTTTTCCATTCCTTAAATATTTTCTTTGTATCCTCTTACCTTGCTAAGGATATCACAATCTACTCTTCCTGTCCCTTATCCTTTATCCTTCACTTATCCATTCATCCTTCACTTATCCATTCATGTAGTGTTCACATCCCTTAATATTGGCCTCTTCAAACTGAACATCCCTATCCCAATCTACTGCTACTTTTTGGGCCCATGCTGTAATTGTCTGGTGACTCCTTAGCAGCTTCAGCTGCCCAGTCACTTCCAATTTAATTGCACATCCTCATGCTTTCCACTTATCTCCTTTAAAAAATAATCTGTGAATCCCCTTTACATCAGGACATGATAGAAATTCTCCTTCATGTACAGAGTTCTTCATTACCCCAATCTTTTCTACCTTGTCTTCTCTCAGTTTTCTCTGGCTCCACCCCAAACAATCACATTTCTCAGGCTTAGTCCTAAACTCCTTGAATTCTCCTCCCTTCTCAGTTCTACTTTTCAAGTAATAAATTCTTACTACTCCTTTGACAAGCAGCTAAAAACATGCCTTCATTCAGTATGGTCAAATGGTTCTTTTTACTTCTTCAGCAATATATTTCTCTTTAACCTGCAGTTCAAGGCTAGAATTTAGGAACTTATGAACTTAAATAAAGGAAAAAGGTATTCTTATTTTCACATCTAATCAAAGTTCAGTATTTTTTTGTATTTGAATGTAGGTAACAAACCACTGTAATATTAGCAATATCTGAGAGGGTGTCACCAACAGAAATCACAGATGTTCTCTCCTCATGGCATTAACAACAATTTCTAGAAATAATATTTTTGTTCATTAATATGTCAAAATTATAGTGGTTCTTAAACCTGCCACTGTATTATTTTATTTAATGCATTAATGAGGAGCATATTTATTAATATTTCACAAATGTAGCTTTTTAAATATTTTGAAAACTAAATCTCAGTATAATTGATTTTCTTTTTAATCCCTTTTTTTTTATTCAACTACATTTTTTTATTCTAGGTGACACCAAATTGGAAAAGTGGGTGGGGATACAAAATAAACAGAGTCCTTACAAATTTATAAGGGTGTTTTTACCACTTTGCTCAAAAGGGATAAACAATTGTTATTCACTTTGATATCTCCTTGGCTAATACTGTTTGTAGAACATAGTAATTACTGAAAAGGTATTGACTGAATGAATAATAAACTAAAGAATGAAAAAGTACCTATCAAGCAAATACCCTGAACAGAGAACAATGTTTCTCAAAGTATGATCACAGATGCTTTAAGGCATCATCAAAAGATACTTGTTAAATGCTTATCACTGGATCTGTGAATCTGAATCTCTAGGAATGTGGCTTTGCATATGCAATCAGAACCTGCTTCTCTGTAGATTCTTTTACATGCTAATGTTTGAGAGAAAGCCTGTGCAGTAGAATATAGATACACAATGGCCTCTAAATAAATAAAAATAAATGACTTAAATAATTTCAACTGTCTACTCCTTCCCTTCTCCTTCTTATCACTGCAAAATGATTCTTTAATAACCACACTATGTTCTCTTCAATATTGTATGGGTTTAGGAGTCTGTCTGTGCCACACAAAGAACAATGGTAAGACTAACTACTTCCTAAAAATGAAGAATAAAAATTCTTGAGAGATATGCCCTTCTTCCTTTCCCTCCCTCTCCTTCTTCTCTTCCTCCTCCTCTTCTTCTTCCTCCTCTCCCACAGTTCTGTGGATTGAACTAAGGGCCTCAAACTTGCTAGGGAAGTGCTCTATTACTTAGGCCATGTGGACAGTCCTTTTTTATTTTTTATTTTTTTAGTTTGTTTTTCAGGTAGAGTCTTGTACTTATTTTTGCCCAGGCTGGCCTTGAGCTACAATCCTCCTGTCTGACATCCTCTGTCAGACCTAGGCAGTTTTTCATCTGTTTCTCAGAAATGAACTTGGGAAGAATGAAATGCTGTAATTTTGCAGAGCTCACATCTCAGCATGGTACAGCCCAATAGTCACAGTGCCCATGGCGCAACTCCATCAGATATGATCAGTATCTTAAAAATAGGCAACCAAACCAACAAGCAAAATAGGTGGAGTGGGAGAAAGCTCAATCAGGCATTTCTTCTGCTATTGAGTTAAAGTTTGATTTGTTTTATAAAATACAAAAAGTATCCATGTTTCTTGACGTTTTCTTTAATTTTTTCACCTTCAAAATGCAGACCAGTGTACCTTCCATTCATAGTCTTTCCTCAAATAATCTTTGCCAAAAAACCAAAGTTTTTTTTTTTTTTATCATTTTTACATTTACTACATGTGTATACATTGTTTGGGCCACCTCCCTGCCACCCCCCCGCCACCACCACACCAAAGTTTTGAAGAAAATTTAAACACCTTTTCAGCCAACCTCAAAAAGCAAATTATAATTTGATCCATTTTTTGTTAGGAAGGATCAACTACTTTTCCATGAAAAATACACTTTTCTGAACTGTACAAAATGTATTCTTTCTTACAAGCCATTTTATCTTGCAGTTGGATGCAAACTCACCCACTATATCTGCTTCTTGCTTTGCTGAACCTGATTTCCAAAGAGAGAAAAAGTATTCCTTTATTTGTGTGGAAGGAACTTTGATTTGCAGTATGAAATCTAAAATAAATACAGATATACTTATTTGATGCAGATAGAATTATTTAGGTACCTTACATCTTTTATAATATCTTTTAAATAATCATAATATTTTACATAGTAGGGCTTGATTGATTTTTTATTACATTGTATGGGAGGGATTAATTGTGACAATTCCAAATATGCTTATATTATACATTGTTAGATCACCCCACCATCTTTCCCCCTTATTCTCCTCCCCATCCCACTTAAAGCAATACAAGAAGTTTCTTTGTTCTATTTCATATAAGTATATGAAATCCATCACCATATACCCTCACCTTAATCTCCTTCATTCCCCCTCCCCCTCCCACAAGTACCCCCCAACAGACACTGTACCTACTTTATAGTCTTGTCTTTCATTATTAATATTTAAGTTGATGTTCCAAGGGGTTTCTCAATGTGTCCTCACTGTGAGTCTACTTTACTTTGGTCTGTTCAACCCATTCCATTGCTCTCCTTTGCCCTTTTACCTCCCACTCCCCATTTTTCAACAGCTCTCAATACATTCTTATATCCTCTACCTACACAGATGTTATGTTTTATGATATTGTTGATGCTCTATCATTCTCTTTTCCTTTCCCTCCTTCCGCAAGTTCCATAGAGTAGTTCCACTGTTACAAACATATTTTTTGCATGAGTTTGGGTATGATCATGTTTGTTTTTGTGTATATGTTTATCTTTTGGCTCTGTCTTCCACATATCAGAGAAAACATGTGGCCTTTGTGTTTCTGATCCTGGCTAACTGTCCTCCAATTGCATCCATTTACTTTCCAACCACATGTCATTCATTATTCCTTAGGGCTGAGTGAAACTCCATTGTGTATATATACCACATTTTCTTGATCCATTCAAGAAGGTACCTGGGTTGTAAGGTACCTGGGTTGTTTCCATAGCTTGGCTATTGTGAATAGTGCTGTGATGAATATCAGTGTACAGGTGGCTCTATTATATCCTGACTTACATTCCTTTGGGTAGGTGCCCAGGAGTGGGATCACTGGATCATATGGCAATTCTATCTTTAACTTTTTGAGGAATCTTGACACTGTTTTCCATAATGGTTGTACTAATTTGCATTCCTACCAACAGTATATTTTAACTGAAATAAATTCAGTACTGTTCTGTGGTAATGACAACTATCACTTATGAAGTACATAGCTAGTAAGTATTAAGTTTATGGTGCCAGCATTGTTTAAGATCTTTATAATTCTATGTGTTCAATAAACCGGTGAATGGTGTTGCTAATATGTCACTTCTGCAGGGAAAAGTTAAGATGCAGGACATAGTGATGAACTCCTATAATTTCAGCACTTGGGAAGCTAAGTCAGGAGGATCATGAGTTTGAGTCCAGCCTAGGCTACATTTTGAGACCCTATCTCAAGAGAGAAAGAGGGAGGGACAGGGAAAGAGGCACCAGAAAAAAACTAAGTTTCTTAGTCAAGGTCACACAACTAGTAAGTGTTGAGTGAGGATCTGAATCCCCACAGACTGTCTCCAGAGCCAATATTCTTATTTTGAACACTAAATGACTTTTTCTTTATTGTTTTAAGGGAAAATTACAATGATCCATATTTAACTGGAAAATAGATTCCCTCTGAAGTTAATGTTGAAAGCCCATTCCGGTACATTGTCCTGGCCTTTTCACTGCTGAAATGTTCTTTGGTGCTTATTTGAAACAGATGCAAACACTTAAAACATCCATTCGAATTGGGTTTCCCTGTGATTTGCTGGACTGTGTCAGGTTGCCTCCAGGAGACTCATTTCTAAGTGACTGTCTGATCTCATTCATCTTGCTACTCCTTTACAAACCTGCAACTTCATGGGTCTGTAAAAGCCTGGCTAGTCAGAGTTTTGTTAGTGTCTCTTGCCAACATTCTGTCTCTGTCTGTTGTAGAAGCATTAGAGCAGTTATGAGAAGAAACTGGGTGGGTTTTTCAAAGCACAGTTTCTTGAACCAAACCTGTTGGCAGGATAGGATGACTGGCTAATGGTTGTGCAGTTTATTTTCACACACTTTTAACTCCAGGAGTTACTCGTTGAGAGTTACTTAAAAGCCTTTGCCTTTTAAATGGGTTGCTTTTCTTCTAAGTTATTGTTCTTCAGTAAACTTAAGATTCAGTTGACCTTCCTTTCTCAAAAATTTTGCTTTTTAACTATTTTATTGCTGTTTCAACTCTTTTGATTATTTAACTGTTATATTTTATAAATTTGCCTACAAAGTAACAAGGGCAGGAAAATGTCACTATGAGCCCACAGCAAGAGCAATTCTGTCTCTTGTCTGTAAGGATAGTTTAATCTACTTTATTTTTCTCTATGGTAACAGGAATGATTTGGCATTAGGGCTTTGGTTTATCAAAGTTGCTGGTTAAAGCAAATAAGACTTGTGGGTTTTAGAAAATCAGAATTTCATACTTCCCACCAACCAAAACATAACAGAATCTCTTTTTTTGATGATTCAAAATGTCTTTCAGAATCCTGTTTAATCTCCTTATTTATCCATTAAATCACAGTTGGAAAATGTTTGAGGAAACAAAAGAGATACATTTGGGTTACACTTGGATTTAGTGAAGTTATGTTTCTGAGTCAGTGCCATATATAGGGCACATTCTGCAGCACAGTGAAGCCTCAGACTGCTTCCATCCTAGTGCTCCAAAGTTATAGCAGAAATCTAGTGAAAACCTCCCTCTTACAATGAAATCCTTCTAATACTTTGGCACCTCTATGCCTGAAATAGATTTAGACCCTTTTATGTCATGGCATCTTACCATTTGTGTATTTTTATCACACACATCATCTCAAAATCTGTCTGTGTACTCCAAGAGCTAAGCTTCTTCCTCTCTGTACCCTTCCTCCTGACCTCACTGGATGGCAAATCCTCAGCATCTCAACATCTTTTGATCTTTTCTGAGACGCAAATTTTAATATTGTGTTTAATGTGGACACTCTTGAACAAGGTTATGGTGATATTACCTATTTATAGAATTTAATTTTCAGTATTAAATATAAATAGTGTCATAGTGGATTTGGGGCTCTTGTAACACTCATCTTTGGTTTTATGTTGATGAGTGTCTATCTGAGGGGCTTTTGTTGTTGTTGGTGGTGGTCTGGTTTATTGTTAGAGTATGGAGTAACATCTCGATTTTAAGGATGCTTATGACCTTGTTAAATATCAGTCCAAAAACTGTGTGGCTTGTTTTGATTTTAACCAAAGTTACAGCTGCCTAGCTGTAAAGCAGTCAGTTTCTCTTATTATGACTAGTTCTTCAACTTGTACTGTTTTAAATTGCCTGCAATTAGCATATTTCAACCTTATTTTTAGGTTTAAATTGCAGTGTGAGAGTGTACTCTCCTCTTAGCTAATTAGTGCTATCAAGGAACAGTAGGTTACCTCATTAGTACCATGTGCATTTAATTAAAGAAGAGAAAATTGGAGTTAACCTCATAGTTAATATTTTCACAGAGTGCTACAATGCCAACACCTTCAATTGGAGTCACACCCCTGTGTATCTAATTATGCACTGGTGCCAAATAAGGTTAGCAAGGGTACCACAAGGCTGTTGACAAAATAATTTAGATGAAAACATGTTTGTTGGATTCTGACAGTAAAATACAACGTGAATATTTTCTCTCTAGTCCTCATCTGCCAACATCAGGTGACAAGCTTTTTTCATAAGAAACAGAAAGAAAGGGCTATTTTGGAAGCCATTTTTCCTGTCTGAATTAATGTTGCTCTTAGCTTGAAGAAAACGGTGTCTAGTCATGTAATGCATATACAATCCATTAAACAGAACTCCTGAACTTCAGAGATGGATTTGAAAAGAATTATTTATAAGATGTAATATTTACATGCTTCAAACCACTACAAATACTCCCTGACACTCTTACCACGTCCCTCCTTGCTTTTCTTCTTTCCTGGTATAGTTATAATTTCCCTTGTGTATCTTATGAATGGGGATCAACCTTTCATATCATACATGAAGTCTTAGGATGTGTTGTCACATGGTCTATTCAAATGCAGTGTAATCCTTTTGCCCTTCAGACAAAATCTTTGAAATGTCTAATGCTACTTAGGTAAAAAATGACATTCCATGTCATTTATCAATAAATAATCACTTTACTTTTGCAGATAAAAATGCAAACTATATGTTTGAGTATATAGAGTAGATTTCAGTGCAAATGGCAAATTCAACAGGTTTGAGCCAATATTATGGAGAATGCCTCCATAGTCTTAGATATATTTTAATGGAGATAATTGTGATATAGTAGCACATAATCAAGAGTTTAAAGAGATAATTGGAATTGTTCTCATGTATCATGACAAGGCAGGATTTTTGTTCACTAGTATTTGTTATAATTGACTATAACTCAGAGGTTAGCTTTTTCAAAATTAAATGGAAATGATTAAATTTTAAGGACAAATAGCATCCCATAGTGTAAAATCACATTGCCATATTAATCTGTAGGAATATTTATGAATATTGGCTCTAATTCTAATTTCAAAGTTGAAATGTTCTAAGACAGTACTGTCAAAGACAAGCAGTGAACTTTTTGATTATTGGTTCACTGAAATATTCAGCTTCACTTCCGCAAACTGTTGACCTACTGAGATAACAGTTCCCAAAATACTTTTTAAAAATGATAATGTACATTATTAGCATAAGGCTTAAGACTGAAAAAAAAAAGCCAACTCCTGATTCTCTTTGTTTAATCTAGGAATTGCTTCCAGAAACAAAATTATGTGTCTGTGGCCACTCTTCGGGTGATGGGCATCCTCACAACACATTTGCAGTAAGTTACACTGGGCGATCAGAAGTTCAGCTGTTTAGCACAAGGCCATAGACCCAATCCCACCAAATAGATTTTCTGTGAGTCTCTGTAGCCAGACAATTCCATTGGTGCCAATAATCCAGACATGACTAATGTTAAAACAGAGTTGCAATTAGTTGGTTTTCTGTTACCTTTTGTGTTCTCATTTCAATTATTTTTCATCAAATATACAGTTAACAGGTTCTGTTAGTTGATGATGGCATCAGAATTCACCCTCATTCTATAAAGCCTGCAGCATGCATACACTTGTCTTGAAATTTTAGGACAAATTTGATGAGAAAATGCTGATATTTTAGGAAAATTGTGCTGTTCCCTATTTTGCAAGTTGCCATATAAATATGCTAATCATATATAAATGATAAATGATATATATATATAAATGATATAGTAATACATACCCAAGACAGTTTAGTTAATATATGTGTGTGTATATGTACATGTGTGTATATATATATATATGTGTGTGTGTGTGTGTGTGTGTATGTACATGTTGCCTCTAGAGTGTAACTTGTCCTTTTGGACTATAATATTCAGTGAAAATTGCTTTCATGAACCAGTTCACATATCAGTTAGTCTTGGAACTGAATAGTGCTCCTGAAGTACACATTGAAAAAATTTTAAATAGAGCAACTTAATGTTTGTATATACAATGGTTCCCACTTATACTCTTCAGAAATATCTAAATATCCAAAGTCATGTATTTTAATATGTAGAATTTTTATTTGTTTCATTATGAATTGATGAACTTATTATGTCAATAAGGTGATGTATTCCTAAATTGACTTTCTCAAAATTTAGTTTTACTACATACACATATTTCATAACTACAACTGATAGAGTACAATACAATTGAGACTCATAACCAAGAAATTGGTGTTATTCTTCAAAGAAGAATAAATGTCTAATTTTACACCATACATTTAAAAATAATTTTTTCAATGCAAATGGTTTCAAACTAATATAAAATGCTCTTATCTGTAGTTAAAATGAGGGTTTTTTAAAAAATGTTCAGTGGTATACAAAAATAACTCAGAAGTGGAAACACCAATAACATCCTATACTATGAAAATAGTGGCTATAGAGGACTAGTGTTAAATTTTGAGTGTAGTTGTGTGATGATCTGAAATGATATCGTTTGTGATCCTACTCATTTTAATCTTAAAGTCTTGGTCCTCAAGAGCTTTGTTGGTAAAATATTTAGGACAATAGCAAAATTTAAAAAGTGGTAAGTTTTCCTAAAGTGGCAGAACTAAATTAATGTAAAAGGTAAAAGTAATCTGAATTTCTAAGAATTCTCTATATAATTTAAAGAAAAATTTAGGATAAACATCAAACAGTTATATTCTTTAACTTTACAAAGAAGATTAATGCAAAATATTCTTTAAAAATAGTACATTAAAAATGGGATGGTGTAACTGTAACACTTTTTCCTAAAATAATTCCTTTGGAAGTTTGTTTTCATTAGACTAGAGAATGAGCTGCCTTAATGACTATTAGTGTTTGATCTTTATCTAAAACTACTTCTATCATTTAGAAAATTCTCCACTGAAGAGTGGGGAAATCTGTGGCATCAGATCTTTGTATTTTCACTTACATAATTTCAGAATTAAAATGAGACATAAGGGATGTCAGTTGTTTGCCAGAGGTCATACAATTTCATAAGAGCAAGGCTGAATTCATAGCTGACGTTTGTGATCAGCAGTGTCTTTCCAAAGGTATGCCAAGTTGTTCATGACTTCCTTGAGCACTGTCCTGAACAGGAATCTGAGGTTGTTCCATGTGTCTGAGACTGCACAATCTCTCAGACAGAAGCTATGCCAGGTGAATGAGTGAGGGCTGCTCCGGCCAGCAGGAGAGGAGGGGCATGGCAGTGTGCGTACAGGCGTTCAGCATCTTCTCAGGGCGCCAAGTATAATACTTCACACTGGTCACTGAGTGACTTTTAAAAATCGTGATTCTTGTGTTTGCAACTCAAGAGAAATATTTCTTAACTGTTATTCAGTAGACAAGAATCTACGTCCTTTATTGATTACATTAGATATAAACTTTCTTCAATTTAACATGCTATATAATGTATTTTAAATTTAAAATCGAGAAGCAAACTAAAACAAATGCTATCTGTTATTCATCATTGACAATTCCTATGTGATGGGCAGGCCTCTTTAAATATTCGCTGAATTTTAAACGTGTCAGTATCCTGGAGTGATACTTTAGTAAATCTACTGGTGAGGGAAGAGGAGACAAGGTACAGAAAAGATAAACAGGGCCACCTAAAGCCAGCCACATTCTGCTATCATCTATGGGACTAGCATTTATACTACATTATGAACATTGTAATAGTTGTCAAATTTTCAAGACACCCTGAAAATGCCTACCAATGGGTTAATTTAATATTACATATTATTTCTATGGTTCATCAATTTTCACAAATTAAACACCAAAATTTTCAGGCCTGTGTTTCAAATTGGCAGATTAAATTAATTTTAGTCTCCCCCACATATAGTTCACGTAAAAATTTTAATTCTTTGCATTTTATTTTTTATTAGTACTATTGTCTGGCAGTACTGGCATTTGAACTCAGGGCTGGGCATGTGCTAGGCAGGTGTCCTAACACTTGAGCCACACTTGTAGCCCTTTATGCTTTAGTTATTTTTCAGATAGGGTGTCATATTTTTACCTGGGACTAGCCTCAGACTGCCATTCTCCTACCTATGCCTCCCACATAGCCAGGATTACTGCCCTGAACCACCATGCCTGGCTGTTTTTTTGAGATGAGGTCTTGTTTACATTTTGCCCAAATAGACCTTTTACTGTGATGTTTCCAATTTCTGCCTTCTGAGTAGATGGGAATACAATGTGTTTATTACAAGCTTGAAGTAAAGGGCCATATATTGGAAGGTGGAAATTTCATAATTACCAAATGTAGATTAAGGTCAGAATTACTTAAATAAGTTAAATATTGGCATATTTGGTAGTAAACAAATGTTGAAAGTTATTCATCATACAATCATAATAACCACGTCAAATTACCAATCAAATGTAATACAAATACATTTTACAGGGCATTTGTCTGGTGTTTTCACTCATTAGTAATCACCAGGCATTAACTGTCCTCTCAATGCTGTACCTAATATCACATTTTTGAGCAGTAGTGCTATTTTTATTTACTGTTTCATTTACTCACCAATAACTTATATTTATTGTGCCTGTACCAATTCGTTATAATATTGCACTAATTGTACCTACTTATATCATCTCTACCTGAAAATTTTAATCTTAAATTTTACCTACCTGTTGTTCTTAAATATTTGGGATTGACAGGTTGTGTAGTAGATAGCTTAAGGGTAATGATATAATGTTTTCTAACTTTGATTTTTTTCAGGAAATGCAACAAATTTCTGGCTTTAAATGACAATAGCATGAGAGAAGAGTTTCACTGTGAGCGATTACTTTCCAATGCTTGTTTTTTACATTTATTTTTTTCAAATGATGTTTATTTATCTCTTAATCTGAAAAAAAAAACCACTTCACGTACTTTACTTTTCTTTCAGACTTTAGTACTAGGATAGGTGTTTTTGCTTGTTATTGTATGTCTTACTGTCAAGATCCTAAATTTCAGTCTTTGACTTCTTTCCCCCAAGATTGTAACTGGAGTTCACTACTCCCTAATCATACCCTATTGACCGCTCATCTGTTCAAATGACCTCCTAACTCTTACCTGCAGATAATCTTATTGTTAATTTTGCCCCTGGGTTTTAACACCAAAATGAATATTGTTTTACATAGGACTCTGGTTGCTAGCTGTAACTGGTAATGCAATTTTGTTCAATTCTTAAGGTCCTTGCCTTTTGCATCTTGTTTCTAAAGGCTTTACCATAACATTAAATCAAATGAATATTTTGATAAACAAAATGTTGGGCCTATAAACTAAAAAGGAAACTTAGCTGGCCTTAGTCCAGCTGGATTATATGCTAAACTACACTGACCATATTTGATCTTTTACCCTACAGCTTTTTTCTCTGTTGCGATTGCCTAATGACCCTTTCATTTGGATAGGGATCACAATGTTTTTTGTGAATCTTTGTTTCTTTTTCAAACTCATGCCTATCTTTAGGCTTTATATAAATCTCACTAAGTACCAAATAATCCATCCCATGGATTTTAGAGTCAGTATGATGAATATTGTGCAAATTCCTTGGCTTTTCTTAGCCTCATGCTCTCAGTCTGTAAGATTATAAACAGTACTTACCTCACAGGGTGGGAATTGGTATCACATTTGATAACCCTCAAAAGTTCTTACCTTGATGAGTAACACATTGAGTATCAGTAAGTGTTGAGTCTGTGGTAGCATTAATATTCTCTTGGTTGGACAAAGGAAATGGTTCTATTTGGAATAAATTAAAATATACATCCAGTATTCACCCTAAAAATGTATTGGTCATTGTACCTTGGGTCATGGCTAAGACAGATTGTAGTATTCCCCACTGAGAGGGAATTCTTTATATTCATTAATTTAAGTGACTTATTCTTTCACAAAAATCATTGTTACCCAAATGCTTTATGATTTTCAAATGAAAAATAGCTAAATGGAGGAGACAGAACCCTGTCTTACCCAACCCTAATGATGTCCTCCTGGTAATCAAGCAGTATCATGGCTAAAAACTGAGGAAAAGTAATTTCCCTCTCAGTTGTACCATTACAAACTACATGTGGCAGGGCCAGATTACCCCTAGTGTTTTCTTCCTTCCTCTACTATAAATGCATGGCAGAGAGTAAACAGAAGTTAAAGACAGAGTACTACTTGCTAGCAGCATGAATAGCTTTAAGTAATATGCTGGTGATGGTTAACCAGGGAAAATGTTGCATCATTTATTTTTTTCTGGAGAATTCTTTTAAAACCCATGTTGCAATATTCAGCTCTTTGCATTAGTATAAAGATATATAAAATAAACTTGGCTTTATTATGAAGGAGTACAAATGAGATTTGTTATTTCACTATGTTTTGTTCTGTTGGGTTTGGTTTGGTTTGTGGTACTAGGGTTTGAACTCATGGCTTCACGCTTACTAAGCAGGTGCTCTACCACTTGAGTCATACCTCCAGCCCTCACTGTGTTTATTTTTGAATGATTTTTTATGACTATCATGAGGGTATTAGTACTATGGTTCTTCAGTAAAAAATAAACATTAAGATAATTAAGATAATAACATATTTTGAACATTTACATTTCAGGTGATTTTGTTCATATTCTACATATATAATATAGTTATGTTTAGGTTTACCATTAAAAACATTTCAAATGATTATCTGAAGCAGAGAAAAGGTTTTGTTTTTAAATTCTTCATATGAAACTTCTTGATTAATCTTTTTCTTTACTGATATAATTCAGGATATTAGTAATGATTTTTATGCACCTCGCTCAGCTGGGATATAGCTCCCTGAGCTCAAGTAGTTCTAGAGACCTCTCCTGAGTGATTGCCCCTCACCTTCTGTTTTAATGCAGTATTTGAGATTGCCATGAATTCTCTTGATGTTGGCTACAAGAAGGACCAATAGCAAAGCCTTTTCAGTGAAGGCTTCTCTTTGAAATTTATAATGAATAATTTACTTCCCTTGATGATTCACCAAAGCATTAGTATGGCAGAAATCAAGAGCTGATGAAAGGATTATTTATTTAGTTATCTGGTTTTGTTGTTGTTAATATATTTTTCATCAAATAAATTGATACACACACTAGAATATGTATGTTGCAATAATGTGGATTCGTGGTGCTGATTATGACACACTGTATTTTTCCTTTCACATTTTAAAGTTATTTGTAATGAGCTATTAATGAGTCTCTGCAAATATGAATATTATCTCTATTAACTTATAACAATTCACTCTATAGTTCTTGCATATTTCTAAAGGTTGCTTTCAAAAGTATATATTCTGTATTTATTATTTGCATTTCCATCTCTTGTATTATCTTATTTTATCTTTGTATATAATAAACAAAATATGCAGAAAGCAAATCATCTTAATCTCTAAATAGTCCTGGTTGTGTGTACACAAAAAATATAGATAGGAACCTATATCTAAATGATCAATTATGCAAAAGAATGTGCATGCATTTTTATTGAGCTCTATTTGCAATTCATTTTTCTTTGTCTTATTAAAGCTAAATTTTTTACATTCATAATTTTCATTAGGCAAATGAATTATTTGTTATGGAGAGGATTAACATATTATGGAATCAAATTTTTATTACTGACATACTCTATGTAGCAATATATTTGCTTCATATAACTTCAATACATAGGATTGACATTTTAAGCAACCTATGACTACACTGACTATAAAACATAAACCTTATTGATAATCAGAATTCTTTTATACTATAGTTATGTATCACAAGACTTAGAGGAAATTACAGTGATTTACATTCAATTAATAATATAATTATTATAGTATAATTATAGGAGACTTTGCACAAATAGATTCACATGGTGATAAAAGGAATAAAGTCTTGTCCCAACTTAAAGATTTCAAGATAGAAACATCAAGGAACAGCTTGAAAATGCTCTCACAACCATGTCCTTAGCTCATTCTCCTGAAGTTATCATTTCCATTACACCAGACTCCTCCTGTTTTTCATTAAGAGAGAGATTGTGAGAAATTTCTGCAATAGTTTCAGAAATAATCTCTCCTCTAAACCAAAGTACTGGTTATGCCATCATACTCCAGACACATAGGTGGTATATTTAATATTGTTAAGAATAACCCTACCACAATCCATCTTAATTTAGAGTTTTATATATAAAATATTTAGTCTGGCTTAAAACAGACAGTACAGAATTATAGTAATTGACCATCATAAGCGGTTACAGTGAAGAAGAATCAGACATCTCGGAGATAAATTCTTACATTATGCATAATTCATAAATTCACACATGGTTGTATAATTGTGGAGAGAGAAAGTGTTGCCAAATTTATGTCATCGAAGTTTGATAAATAAGCTCCAGGGTTTAGGAATTTAATATTTCTATAGCATCTTCCACATATACCTAATAATTTTCTGATGCACAGATAATTTAAAAGTAAAAAGGGAAATGAATCTGAATGACAAATGCTCTGTTGTTTTATCCCTATTTTTCCCTAAATCCTTATTACATGTAAATTGCACATTTCTTAAACTCTCTTATCCAGGTTGGAAAACATATTTTTTTTTCACTCTGCTATGTTAGAATAGTTATTATAACATTAGCAAGTAAAACAAAGGGGATGTCTGCCTAACATAGTTTTTCATCCTATATGGACTGATAGAATTTTGTAGGTGAAAAGGGCCTTCTGATATATCTAATTCAACTCCTTTATTTAACAATTGAGCAAACAATGGTAAGGAATAGAAATGACTGCCTTAATATCTCCCCATTATTCACTGAATTCAAGGAGGAGCTAGTGAAAATCTAACAGGTCTCTAGTTGTGACAAATGGCTTACATATATTCATTTTTCAGTCTGTGTATTTAATTTTAATTGTATATATCTGTCAGATAAGGAACTCACTCAATTCTTCAAATGTTGCTAATCACATTGAGCTAAGAAAAGGTTTTGTAGACTAAATAGATTTTATGATTGCTTTTGAACTTTCCATACATATTTCTTGGCTACTTGTGGCTTCTTGATGATACTTCTAAGGTCTCAGTTAGATTTATGAGATGGCTTTATTTATAGAGGTTTAGAAAACAAAAATTCAAGGATCTTCCATATTTTAAAGTGAATTGTGACTGGTGACTTATTGCTTACATTCTTTCATTAAGACTTCAGCTAGGGGAATATAGATATTTATTTTTTAGAATCATATAGGACATTCCAATTTTAATTCATAATATTTAAGAGAATAAGCCTAATGCTTACAAAGTCTTAATCCTTTACAGTCTCTTTCTCCTTATTTATGCTACATGTTCAAGAAATTTCAGTCATTCTATAGAGAGGACCAAAACCTGAGGACTCCCTCTGCCTTTTAGGTTGTCTGATGAACACATCAGATAAATACTATGTATTTTACATTTAAGATAGTGATTAGTGGGTCTGTCATGCTATGCTGATTTTGAAATACCAAGAAAATGAGTCTGGCAATACTTTGAAGTTTTATATTGAAATATGAGACATTTAATATGTAAGGCCCAAGGTGGATGCTTAGCTTGACTAGATAAAACACTTAAGTCCATAGCATATACCTTTTACCCTATAAAATTTATTTTTGGTAAATAAAGCTGTAGAAATGAATACAGAGATTAGAATTATACTGAGAAATTATGGTTCTAAATAAATCATACAAACTATCTGGAATGATTAGTTCTACTACTGTTAATTAACTCATACTGTTTTGTTATTGTTACCATCATAAGATAAATGATTATTTCTGTTTCTCTTTCTCTTAACTTGTACATTCTTTAATGTTTGCTCAATGTCTACTGGGTAAAGCTTTAACAATTCAAGCCTTGCAATCATGTGCCAACCTTCTTCAGGAAAAAACCATCACAAACAATAATCAAAAGACAACTGAGGTCTTTTTCTTTTCCAATATTATCCAGTATTATTTCACAAAACATTGAATCTTGCATGGTCTATTTCTGTTCTTAAAGGTACTGTTTTCTATTTTCTTTTAATTCCTCTGTCACATGTTCACTTTTTTCTGCTTTTCAATTTCTACTGGTTTTGCAAGGCCCGGCTCAATTACCATCCCACATGACTGCTTTTTCACCCGTGAAGTTCACGTTAATTAACTCTTCTTTTGATTGTATATGTCTGTACTTATCTAATTCCACTTTTGGTATTAGTGTTACAAAGACATCTGATTCTCAGTTCTATTCAGCTCATATTTATTAAATATATAATATATATAACTTGCAATGCTAAACAAACTTTCCAGTAAAATAAGTAGCTATCTGTATTTCAGAAATTTAGACCATGGTGATGGGAAATACATAATTAGAACTCAAAAGTCTATGCAAGCTATAAAGACAGATTTAATCATTTTAGTAATGCATTAGGGATAAATTGATGGGGAGAGATTTATTCAAGGTAAAATTTTGAAAACAAACATATTGGCATAAATGGTTATTGAACACAGTCCCAAACTTTGAAGTTTTGAATGCCTCTTTTAAATACCCTAAACGTTATATAAAATATTGGACAAAGAAGTGGATGTAACTAACACATTCAGATCAACAATCATATTTAAATATATCCTTGGGAGAAACAGGAAGACATGATTGGAATATGAGAAAACATTGGAAGCTATGTGTCCAGGTTAGGGGAAAGAAATAAGGAAGGAAAGAAGGAAGGAAGGAAGGAAGGAAAGAAGGAGGGAAGGAAGGAACGAGGGAGGAGGAAGGAAAGAAGAGGGGCTTGGAGGGAAGGAGGGAGGGAGAGAATGATGATAACCTTAACTAGGGGAAGGACAAGGTAATGAAATAAAGCAAATTTAAGGAAAAATACAATGATTTCATATTCAAAGGAATGTTGACAATTAGAGAAATAGAAGAAATTGAGATTCCTAGAATTTTGTACCTTATTATTTATATTTGCCTTACGCTGTTATCTAGAACTTGGAAAGAATAAGAGGTTTGTTGGTAGGCAGTGGGAAGCTGGAGCTGATAAGTTTTGTTGAGAAACTGGAATATTTGTGTTCAGCAGGTAGTTAATGCTGGGTTAGAGACTGGAGTCACAAAATTTTGAAGAAAATTATGTAGAGACAAGTGGTACAGAGAAGTCACGAGACAAGACATTGGTTAAAGAAAGAAAAAAACACTGTAATACAGTAGAGAAGCAGGAGGCAGAACTTAAAAGGGATTAAAAGGCACACACACATAAACACCAGTAGTTTGTTTTTTGTTTCTGCTGGTGTTTTTAAAAATTAAGGCCCTTTTTTTCAGAGCAGTTTTACGTTCACAAGCAAACTGAGACATTGATACATGTATTTACCTTATATAGCAGACCCTTGACATCCATGGGTTCCAAAGAGACTGCCACTAGGGAAAATCATGCATGCTTTTCATGAACTCATACATGGAGTTTAGTGCTGTACTGCAGATGCTTGATTCATCTTTCCCGTAACACTGCCTAACTTCTACTTAAAGGCATGCTGCCTTTAACAAATCAAAAAAATTCACTATCACTTCAATTACGCACATTATGTCCCTTTTTGGCTTGGGAGGATTGACATAAAGTTTACTTTGCTTTTGAGCACCATTTGCCTTTTTGGAGGCATATTTTCACAAATTTAAGGAAGGGAGACCCTCAGCAGATCACACAATGATTTAAACACATCAGACAACAACGCAGGATCAACTGAGAGCTTCTCCACATCAACTGAGCTGCATACTGTGTGTGTGGGTACTTAAATTTTTGTTTTTGACATTTATTTTGATTTTTTTCCATACTTGATCAAAACCACATGTGATAAGTCCGTGAATGAGGACTACCCTCATAGACTTTCTCTATACCAACATCACCACCAGAATGGTACATTTGTTATCACTGATGAACTCTACTGATACAGTCCAAAGTGTACATTGGGGTTCACTTTTGGTGTGCATTCTGTGGTTTTGGATGAATGTATGATTATATTTATCCACCATATAATAGCATATTTTCATTGCCCTAAAAATCCTCTGTGCTGTATTTATCCCTTTCTCCACTCTAAACCTGGACAACCACCCTGGGAGAAATGTAAAAGCTAAGAGTGGTTAACATTATCACAGAAGAAAGTGTGATTGCAAAACTGTGGAATGAGGCAGGAAGAAAGTCACTAGGTTTGCCAAGAATGTTTTCCAGAGAACATACTCTAGGGCAGTGACTTGAATGGTAACTGAGAAGGAGTATGTAGAAATGATAAGTAGTGTACACTAGTCTTTGGGGAAACATCTGACCGAGAGAAAAATGATAGTATTATGACTTGAGAGAAAATAAAAATCCAGGAAGGCCTAAGAAGGAGGGGTAACAGTGGAGGTGAAAAGTTTAAAATACAAGAGGGAAAATAGATACTTGAAACAAGATCTAAAAAAATGGAGTGGAAGTAATGGTACCAAGGCTACAGATGGAGGTAATTTATCTTTTAAAAAGAATAGAATCCCAGTTTCATCTGAACTGGTAGAAATTTGAAGGCAGTCAGAGTCATTGTTAAATTACTAACTCTTTATATTGTTTGCTAAATCTGTGTATATCTGTGACTACTGTTGTATCCTTCTCCCCCAGTAATATAACATCTGAATTTGAATTTCAGATTTTAAAATTCTTAACTCCAAGATAAATGGTACAAAAGAGGGGGAGGGTATGATTAGGGTTATTAAAATGTTCTAGATGTGACTGCTTTACTTTCACTACATTTGTTATGCTGAATGATACTATTCGCTAAAAGAGTAAGTATTCCTTAGAGTTAAAACTTAGCAACTATTTTCTCATAAAAGACTCTAATAACATAGTCACAACCTGAGTGTTCTTTCTTTTCCCTGAGACATTTAAGATGGATTAGTATAAATCAGAAAGAACAGTAATTATTTTATGAAACATTTAAATACATTAAGATTTTGAATTCTTTAAGTAATTGGTTAATTTTTGGTAATTAATAAAATGAAGGTTTTCACTTGTTATAAAAGGCTTTTAGTGAAAACAGAACATGTAACAGGAGTGAAATGTATGCAGAAATATTATGATAGTCTCTTATTCATTGTATTGTCAGTTTTGAATTATAAGAGCAACTCTGTAAGCTAACCAATGAGACTGCCCTTAGATATACATTTAACTGCTTAAATCCAATTTAGAACTGTACAGTATGTATACTGTATACAAAAATAAGACAAGGTTAACATCCTAAAACAAAAGACCTTCTCTTTTTTCTATTGCTAAAATTGGAACTAAAGTATAAGGAAAACAAAAACAAACACTTGCTCTTGAAGACCACAGTTGAGAAAGTTTATCACTCTTGCTTCCCTGTACATTTGTCTCTTCTGAGCCTCACACCTGTGTTTCTCACCATCCCCAACAAAGTTATCTTTGTATTTGGTCCATGTAATTGTCAGATAGCCAACCCTTGAGCTATTGTTCTCAATCTTTTCCCTGGTAAATCTGTACAAGTCCACCTTTCCCAGGGAATAGTCTGAAAATTATATTTACTGTAAGTTGATGGCTTATAACAATAAATCATCCCTCTCAGAAAAATTATTGCCTGCTTTCAGCAGATATTTCTGTTTCACGAAGTGGACATTGAACAATAGAATTTTAGGAATCCTTGATTTACATTTGGGGGTATACTCTCTCCAAATATTTCTGTGTCTTCTGAGCAAGTAGTTCCTACATCATTTTGACTGAAAATAATTCATTTTAACCTTCTTCCCTGAATCCTTTTCCTCTACCCACCCAATTACTTCCTAAGAAAAATTGTTGAAGCTTTCCAAACTGAGTTAAATTGCTTTTGTGTTGTGCACTTTTTCATGGTTTGGTCACAGTATTCAGAATGGTAGGTTTTGTGAGGCTAAATTCACAATGCTACTTCGAGGCAGAAAGCCACTCTTTGAGATATGGCACTCCTTTGCAGCAATTTTTGTTGCACACACTTACACCACATTTTTCTCTTGAGGAAACAACATACGTGAACGTTAAATTAACTTGTCTAGTGTCACATTTTAGAAATGACTGAGCCAAGATTATAACTTAGACCTATCTGACTCCCAAGTTCCAATTTTTATATAACACCAGCTATGGCATGTTTCTGTTTTTGTTTTGTTGTTGTTGTTGTTGTTTTTAACTTCACTACAAGCATCATCTTTTAAAAATCCCCCCATTAGAACAGTGCTTCAATATTTGAATGGTCTTACTTTTCTTGAACACCTTGACATCACAGTTCTCCCCCTCCTATAAACCAGAGGTTTTCAGCCACTTCAAATAAGAACACAAAAAGGATTTGACAATTACTAGGCAGTGTTCCAATTCCTACTCTCAGAAATCTGATAATTTAAAAAATTTTTGACCCAAACTTCATATGTTTTTCCTATCAGTTTTTATTTCCTTGTCTTTCTTGAACCAACATTTTCCTCTCATTAAACCTTCTTTTCTGTTGACAGTCGAAACACTTATTTGGCATTCTTGAGTCTGTTCTATTTTTCTAAATTCTCCTCCTCCTGCCATGTGTCTTATTAGTCTCTATTTTTAACCAGCCCTTAAAATAATCAAATAATCACTCTGCCCTAAATATGTCCATTCCTTTTCCACCTCTGTGCCTTGGCCGCTTCCTCTGTGCTACCTGGAGTGGTAGAGTTCAAATAGAGCCACTGTGTCCTGACTACGGTATTTTCATCCTGCTACCATAAAATCTGTAGGGAATGCAGAGGCACTCCACCTTTATCTATTTTCTTTACTAGTTTATTATTATTTTGGAGACAGGTTATCCTATTTTCTATTTAATGAGAAAAACAATGTCTGGCACACAGTAGGTACTTTTAAAAACAATCTTCCGTTTTTGCTTCCATGCTGCTTCATTTCCTTTTGCCATTCGTAATGTTCATCCAAGTCTTTCTTTATAGAATCAGGAGGGAAGAAAAGTTTTGAGTGAAAACATAATAAAAAGCAATATCCAATAAATTTTTATTTGTTCCATGTATGATCTAATGGTGGTCTTTTTCTTGTTGATCAAGAGAAAATTCTCATGTCTGTTTAGATTTTTGGAAATAGTACAACATCAAATAGCAGAATTTTTATTAAGCTTACCAGACTTTAAATCAGTGTTTCACAAAATATTGGTAGCCATCTGGGCTACATTTTTCTGAGTCTCACCCCAAACTTAGAGCTTTATCATACTCTTGGTTATTCTTTAAGTTGGGAAATTCAGTTTAGGTTATTGCTATTGTCAGGTCATAAAATCTGTGTTTCTCCCAAGTGCCCTGTGTTTCTTAATTCAGGATTAGTTAAGATTAGGAAACATTTATTCCAGAGCCTCTCTGTACATAGTGTGTTTATAAGCCATCCTAAATCTCCTGGGAATTTATTAGAAATGCACAATGTCAGGCTCACCATGAGCCTACTAACTTACAATCTTCATTTTGAAAAGATCCTCATTTAATTTATATGCTCATTAAAACTTAAGAAAACACTGTTCTAAAGCACACCTATTGAAAAAGTAGACATCTTAATCTGTTGTCTTAAAATATGCATGTATATGTGTATATATATGTGCTATAAAATGGCGTGTCAATACATTTATAATTTAAAGAAATATGTAGGATCCCTATGGTTTGCTCTAATGTTCAATGTCTAAAGAAAACAGTTTTTTGTTCTGTGACTCTGTTTAGCAGAGTTTTAAGCTATTTATTTGGGTGTGTGTGTGTGTGTGTGTGTAAGAGGAAACAGTGTTTGCCTTAACCTGCTGTCTTGAGTGAATTCAGTTTAAAAATAAGTAATTTCAGTAGTATATTTTTGGAGTTTTGCCTGCAAAATGCAACCTTGATTGAATTCTTTACCTGGTGAATGCAAAGATATCAGCTAGACATAATAATTGAACTGAGAAAGTCCTACTTAATAGGATGAAAGTAAAAACAGTTTTATGGCACTTAGTCTCTGATATGTCCTATAAGTATTTCAGAAGTAAAAAGATTATTCTGGGATATAGAGAGGATAAAAAGATTTACTATAGTGTGAGTTATTGGAAGTATTTTTAGTGATGTTTACTCTTCTGTTAAGAATCCATTTATAAATACCTTATTACCATTTGCTAAATTAAATGACACTTTATGGGATGCTTGATAACTTTAACTTGCATTAAAATGCACATATATTTTAACAATATTTGCATCTTATACATTTAATATTAACTCGTAGTGTTACTGCTTAACCATTTCTTTGATTTTATTTAATTTTAACATTTATTCATTTTTTAAATTCTTGAAGATACTATTTCTATTTCTTTTTTTTCAAAAGTGATGGTCAAGTTTATTAGGAAAGGAATATGCTGTCAGTAGACTGAAAACAGTTCATCTCTAGAGAAAGGAGAATGGCCATTTCTTGATACAGAAATGGTGATATGTATCAGTATTTGAATAGGCTCATTTCCATTTTAGTGGGGGTTTTGTAGGAAACTTCCTCTCAAACTACTCATTGGAAACATCTGAAGATTTCAGAATTCCAGATGGTAGTACATAGTATGAGTTTTCTATTTTGTGCTAAAGTATATTTTAATAACACATTGTTTAATATTGTATTTAAAATTTTCTCTTGAAACCAGCACACAATTTCTTGCTTTGCCATGCACTTATAAAATGTACTTCATACTAATACTACTTATATACTGAAAAGTACTACTAGTATTCACGTTAGTAAGGCCCAATTAACTGTTAGTGCTTAAGGCTGAAGTTAGTAGGTACTCATTATTTAACTAATTTAGAAATTTTAAATGTTTCTTTGTTCTAATTAAGTTCTACCATTAACTCTGAAAGGACCAAGTTTAAATACAGAACACAGAAACTCCTAAAATTGGAAAATTGTGCCTAATTTTATTTAGGTATACTATTCCTGTTATCAGTGTTTTAAAGAATATGTAGATAAAACATTTTCAGGAAAGGCACAGAATGGAAAAATATGTAGTATTTCTTAAACCTGTATCAAAGAGACCATTTTCTCTCTTTAGTTAAGCAATAGTTTCTCAAAGTTCAAATCAGCTACCAATTTAGTGAATGTGAGATAAGATCAGTCTTTTGCCTTATTGATGATTCTGATCTTCTCATCCTCATTTAAAATTGCCTTTAACATTAATTTTAAGCTCATTAGTTTTTTTTATAATGTAGATAAAAAATGAGATAGATTTGAAAAATGCATTATAGGAATGAAATTATTGTCCAAACAATAATGTGTAAATAATAATCATATATAAAACAGTCCAAAATAAGAAGTGACTCTTGTCTCCTAGCCCCAGAAGAAAACACCCTTTATAGTTTGTGTCTTTTTCAACACCTTGAAATGGAAAACAGCACACTCTGTGCCCTCAAGACACTTCCAATTCATATTTTCCTTATGACTGTTGGTTCGGGTATCTGAAGGAATTGCTTTCAAGCATTCAACAATGAACAGGTAGTTGGTTACTGCTTTAGAATTGTCTTTAGAAGGTTATCCAAGCATGTTTAATATATGCTGGTGAATGTATCATTTCATGAGTTCGAAGATGTCCTAAAATTTCCTTAAATAGGACTATTTGGTTATTTCCATATATAAACTCTTAAAAAAATAAACCGGATTCAATCAGCATATAACCTTCAAACCCCAATTAACTTACTATTTCTGCCAAATCTCTACAGTATTTGTTATTTGGTACGTACTATTTCTATTTCTTGATTTATCGTCTACAGATAGAATGTGTTGACTTCATACTATATAAACATTAGGAATTTAGTGATGTTGTTCTAGTGGTTATCTTTATTACTCAAATCATAGCCTTAAATTTCCTTTTTTTCCTCTCAATTATGTGCTCTAAATGGTAACTGTTTAATAAAAACATAACTCACAGGCTGCTCTTATTTTATGAAACCACTAAAATCCTTTTGAAGATACAAGTCAGAAAGTTCTTTATGCATTCTTCTCTCCGTGCATTATCTGCTTCATCTCTTGGCACTTGTTAGGCTGTTTTCCCCATCTTTTTTGTGTTGTTTATTTTCTTCAACTACCCAGTTTTTTTGGTGATTGGTTCAATATACTAAAGAAGACTGGGCTGATTGATAGGGCCAGCAACTGGGGTAAATAGTCTGCATAAAAGTGTAAGTTTCTTTCAACATAAGTTTCTCCCTTAAATGGAAAGTGTGTTGAGAGACAGCCTTCATATTAGGTCTTCACTTAAGAATTGAATACACCAAGTTGTCACCATTACCAGAAGCATACCTCCAATTAGGTGGCCCACTTTACAATAAAATAAAAGTAACTCCCAATGTTACTTCTAATTTTTTTTCTGTTTATCTTTTGCATTCCTCCACCAATGTTGGGTGCTTTCTCCAGGCAGAGGGTTTGTTTTCTTAGACTAATAATGCACTTCTTAGATTTTATACTGGGGTAAAAAATATTTCTGCAAGAAAGCATGCTCTGTTTCACAGAGGGAGTGTGGGAGGAGTGGGGGATCTATCAGCCTGCCCACTCTTAGTGATGGATGTCAGTTAATTCCCTGATTGTGGTATGGCCCATCTTTATTCTTTGTGTTCCCTGGGAAGTAAGAGCTTATAAGCAGTACACTTTCACTTCTCATTCTAGGCCATTTGATCTGCTAACATTCTATCCACTTTCTCAAACTGTCTGGTCCTCTGCTAGTACCTTTTCTTCCCCTCCCCCTCAAGACTGGTATAATTTTTTGGTGGTACTGGGGCTTGAACTCAGGGCCTCACACTTGCTAGGATGGCACCCTAACACTTGAGCCATCCCATCAACCCTAATTTTTATTATTTTTAAAACCAAGAGAAAGGCAGTAGACTTGAGTGTTTATTCTATTATTCAAGACCAGACGTTAATAACTCTTTTAAATAAAATATTAAACTAATGTAAGCAGTAAATATTCATGATTTTCTATTATGTACATGTTAATGTTACAGTGTACCATATAACCAGCTCTGATGCTACATTCCGAAGAACAGAATGTGCAATGGCTTACAGATTGGCAAAATCCTGTGTAGAGCACAAACTTCACTTGTGATTCATTTAATTCACTTAGTTCAGGTAGTTTTGATTCCTGTCAAAAACAATTTGAGTAATTTTTTCCTTTCCAAGTATTAAAGATGTAACCCAAAGACATTCTTCATACAAGAGAGGCTGTCATGAAAATTTAAAGCCATGATCTTGGCCAAGTATTAGAAGGAAAAGCTTTGCCATTTTAATGTGGACTGCAGCAAACCTTGTAGCCTGCTGTTTCTTTAGCCTGATTCTCTACCCAAACTATGGATTGAGAACCAGAAAAGCCCTCACAGGATTATATTGATAAAGAGTTTTTTCCAGCTGCCTGCAGGCTGCCTATAGGGCCCTGTATTAACTTTGCAAGTCTGTTCCTCAGAGAAGGGAAATGTAGCTGAGACAGACCCTACTGTGGAGATTCTTACATGAAAATATATGCAGAGAAGCATTGAGCCATTTATGACCTTTGAGGACCCTGTTGCTCTGAAATTTTTTGACAATTGAATATACCATATTTCACAATAGAATTCTATATGACAATTGAATGTGACCATATTCTAGAATATGGTAAGGGTTGTTGTTTGTGTTTGGCAGTGGAGGAAAATGATGAATGAATATCGAAAGTAGCAATGCATTCTCGTCTTAGCCATGCAGGATATGCCCAGTTGGAGAAAGAACTAAGGTATAATTATTCTGTTCTTATAAGGATAATTTGCTTATGTTATATGTTTTTCTAGATAACTCATAGATTTAGAAATTTCAGTGACAAAAGACACTTGAAAGTTAATTCAGTAGTCTTAGTCTTCCAATTTTTTTACTGTATTAACACAGTGCCTTTTCTCAAAATACTTTTTATGCTCAAAGCACTCCAGTAATCATCTTCTTATTGGCTACCTTAATGATCTCCTAAAAATATTACTTCATACTCAATATTTTCTAGACTAAATAGAGTAATTAAATTGCATTAAACCCTGAGTGAATGCCTAACATGTATAGTGGACCGATTGCCTGTCCACTATAGCACATTCACCCAAACATGTAGGTTTTTAAATGCTTGATTTACTGAATTTTATATGTTTTTTCTGTTATTCTGTATTGATCAATCCAGTTAGCCTTTGAACATTTGTTTTATATTCATTACAAAGTATTTTGAAGTTTATTTATACCCTATCATCTTTGAATCAAGATTAAGTTAGTGATGGTGATAAAGTTTTTAAAAACATATTTACAGAAACTTTGAGAAAATTATGACAGTAATATTTGTATTGAACTACCTTGCAGTGAATTATATTCAGTTATATTTTGAGTTTAAGGAGTTTTTGATTATTATGCTGGGGGGGGGGCATTGTGGCATTTACAAAAGTTCTTATAATATATCAAATATATCATACTTGAGTTCACCCCTACAACATTCTCCTTTATCCTCCTCTTCCCCAATTCCTGGGATAGTTTCAGAAAGTATCGTTCTTCACTTACATGGATGTGTACATACTACTTGCACTATGTTCACTCTCCTACACCCTTTCCCCATATCCTCCCTCTCCCACTGGTACCAGCTCCCCCCAAACAGAACCTGTTATGCCCTCCTGTTCTCCAATTTTGTAATAGGAAAAAAATGAAATTTTCATTTAAGATCGCTACACAGGGAGTTTCTTTGTGACATTTACATGTATATATGTATTATAAGCTGAATTGGTTCATCTCCTCTATTTTTCTTCTTTCTACCTTAGTCCCCTTCTTACCATGATTTCAATAGGTTTAAAAATTCTGTATTCATTCTTGTATAGAGTGTATATTAACCCTATTTTAAAAGCATGGTCTCTGACTGATAAGCATTATACTGGATTCTGCTCGTGTGTCTTCCATGTACTGTGTATATGACCTCAGGGAAGGTAGTTTATGTCTGCATGGATCTTAGTTTATAAGATGGGGAAAACATTCCTGATCTGACTCACAGAAATTATGTAGACAGTTCCTCCTTAATTACTAATATGGACTTTTCTTCCACAGTAAACACACTGCTTAGGAGGCCATGTATTCCGTGGAGCACTGTCCATAAAATACTCCACAATAATGGGTGTATTCTATATCTGCACCATCGCCCAGGGATGTGGCTATGGAGTACTTGAAATATGACTAGTGTGACTAAGGAACTTAACCATAATTATTAATTTTATTTAAACGTATATTTTAAAAATCCATCTGTATCTAGTGATTACTATATTGGTCCACTGAGAAGACAGGAATAACTGAGATGCTATTGTAGTGTATTTTAAATACAGATAAAAAACATTATTTAGAATTACTGTGAGACTTGAGTCAAATAAGCTAGATGATACAATGTTTCTCTACATTTAAAAATGCTTTTCAAAATTCAAGGTATGATTAAATAAAATAGCATTTCCACTTTTTTGTGAGATTCTTGGTAGAGACATTATTTATTTAGAGACCTTGCCTTTAAAATAATGTTTACATGTATTATTCTTGTCAGTCTTATGTTTTTGCTTTATTGAGTTGATATTACACGTAGTTAGGTCACTAAAGAACTTTGTCACATTCCTTGATTCGATTTTATATGAAGTCCGTACCATAAGAAAAAAGAGTTTCCACAAACATCATACCTTTTATTAGGAAGACTTGTTGTAGGGAGATACAAATGACTGTCCTTCATTTACATCCTGTCTTTGCCTCTCATGGGATGCCATCGCTGCCCATGCTACTGAACTCATCATGTCCTATTTTCTTTACGATCTATTTTAATCCAAATCTGTAAATATTGCACTCCTTCTTGATTAGCCTTTCTTCTCTGCATTTACTTTCAAGTAATGGTTATAATCTATAACTACTTTTAACCTGTCTCTTTAGACTATTAAGAATTCTACATTTAAGGGTACATTGTTTTAGAACAATGGATATTACAATAATAAAATTACAAGTAACATTTCCAAGAAGATGAAAGTAATGCAGCATTCCATTATGTTAAAAATTGGCATCTTTTGACATCAGCTTGATATTTCTGTGAACGTCCATTCATTTCAAGTGGTTTCTTCTTATAATGAGTTCGCTCTCATCTTAGGTTGCAACAAATTGAGGAACTAAGTTCATCTTTGTGGGCTGAATAATAACACATTTGATGGTCTTCTGAACTATTCTTTGTTTATACTCACGTGATTCTAAATATCTATTTTCATCCAGTTTCTTCAACAAAGTGTCAATAAATTTTGCAATGTACAAAGTATTGAGTGTTAAAAATCATAGACTTGAGCAGTTCTGCTTTATTTATTATATATATATATATATATATATATATATATATATATATATGTAGTGAGATCATGTAACAAAAAGAAATCATTTTGGAGTATATTATGCAGTTTTAGGTTATATGATGTCCAACATGTTTTCAAGAAGTTTTTATGAATTTTTTTTGTAGACTGGCCTCAAATTCATAACCTCTTGTCTCTGACTCCTGAGTGCTAAGATTGCAGGCATGGGCTACCATGTCAGGCCCTTATGTATCTTTTTTAAACTCCAGTTTTGAAACAGTAGAAAGTACACATAACCAAAAAAGAAAAAAACATTGTCCTATCTCATCTCATAATTTTAATATATCCCAGACAAAATTCCAAACTTTGTATATGTGTGTAGATTCACATCTTAAATTTTCTTAAGTTGAAATTATTTTTTAAATTACAAAACGTAAACATGCATAGTCCCAGTCATAAAGTTTCTAATTTACAGAACAGTCAGCCAACCTTGCCTGTCCTATATATGGACACATCTATATGTGCTCCCTATTTGTCAAAAAATGAAGAATATTTTTTCCTATTGTCCCTAATACAACCAATAAAAAATGATTTCTTACCATTTGCATCTTTGCAATTATTGAAACTATTGAAGAAACTAGTTATAGACTACATTTTTAATCTTCATGTATAAAATATTTCCCAAATGTAAGTGGCCCCAGTCTGCTTTTTTATCTTGTTTCACTTTTAGGAAACATTGTTATATAGATAGTATCTACTTGGAAACCAAATGTACTAGATTTAATGCAGCTTACATCACAAATAGGTGCTGTCCTTCATTTTATGTACATAATGCTAAAAGTGAGTTAGCAGAGCCATTAGAAATTAGCAGGTCATGTCTCTAAATACTAAGGTCTTAATTTATCTAAAGAAAGTCCTATATATGTTTTGGATATGGAAACATTTATGTTGGATGAGACTACAAGAACCTAATACATAAAATAAATATTTCAGAAAACTGAAGGCACAAATATGCATAATTTCAAAAACCAAGTAAAATACAGTTGGTATTGGCACTTATCAAAATGTAGTCTGTTTTAGCTATATACTTTAATATGTATTCTCCAATACTCAGTTTAATTGTAATATTTGCATAATTTCTGCATTATTCCTCTAAGTAAAATATATATAATATAAACTCTTTAATTAAAATAAATGCAAAGTCCACCTCCCAACTTCCAAATTGTCCTGTGAGGCGAACTGGGGATTCAGTTTAAGCAAATCATGGACATTGGGCTAACCAGCACACCCTCACTCCCATCCCTGTTTTAATTAGGCTGTAATTATGATTAGTAGCATTATACATTTTCACAGCTACTTTGTTTCAGCCAAGCTTATCAAATAGATGACATAATGAATGTATTGTTGAGCAAGTAGAGATACTGTGTCAAGTGTTCTTACTTTGGGGCTCTCATATTGTTATATAACATAAGCATAAAGCAAATAAGCAAGGTAAGTTTAAATTAAAAAGTATTCAAAAACAGAAAGTATAGTCAGTTCTAATGATGGAACTATTTAAAACACAATGTTGGGGAGTAAAACTTTGGCTCTCATGCTTTATTGAAGGTTTCTTAAAGTAGGTTTCTGAATATGCCAAGGCTATATTCCTAAAACTAAGCTTATCTTTAAATAAACCATATTGGTAACACCTCCCATTTGGGCACAAGCCCCATTAAAATGCCAAAGATTGAGTCAAGATTTTACTAAGTATTTTAAATATCAATACTAGAATTAAATGTTCACTATAATCATCTATATATTTTTTCTATGTACATTTGGTAATGATATTTTCTCAGATTTGTAAACTGCTTGCAGAAAATAAAGTCACAATTATCCCCATATCTTCTATTAAAAATAGTAGTTCTAAACCCAGTGGTTCAACCTTGAAGACTGTTCATTTTTGCAAAGAGTAAGTGCATATTTATATCACAATGAGAAAACAGTCTTAATAAGGAAAAGGCACCCTTATGATTAATAAAATTAATAATATAATACTTGACCTAATTGATCATTCCTGTCTAGTGAAGAAAGGTGAAATTCTATTCTATTGTAATTTCTCTATCTTAATTATTATACTCTTTTGCTATAGGCTCTTTATTGTGTTAACTTCTCATGTTGTAATTAACCAGTACACATCTATATTAATTTTGCTATTGTTTAGAATTCACAAGCCATTTTCATTATGTTATCAGGAAGAGAATAATATTAAACACTCAGTGGACCACTGACTTAAGGCTCCCATGAAGCAGTATTGATCTCATTACTTTCTCCCTGAAAGTACTGCAGGTTATTTTATATAGGGTTTTTAAACTGTGTACTCGGGATGGGTATGACTCAGGTGATAGGGTGCTTTGCTTTAAAAGTACTTTTATTCATCATTAGTTGAATGTTATATAAAACTATTCTTTTTAGCATCACAAGAAAAGGAAGAATCCATAGTCCTAATTCCCAAGCAATTACAATATGGGGAGCTAAAAAAGGCATAAAGGTAAACACAGCTTCATCGTGAGGATAAAGTGAAGAGGATGACCCTGAAGAGTACAAGTTAATATACGAGTCTTCAAGAGAATGCGTATCCAGACTGAAAGTTCAGAGTGAAGGTTACTCATGGGACTCTTCCTCCAAAATTTGACGATTGAAGTCAATTTGAAGAAAGAGTTAGCTATAAGAATTGGGAAAATTATTGATGAAAGACCTGAAGCAGACAATAAAGTTAGTTTCAGCAGACTAGAGCTACTTAATAATAGGGAACTATTTCAACATTTTCTTGTTCTTATTAAAGGCTGATTCTGAACAGGTCATGAGGAGTCGCAGGTGGAAGGAGCTATCTCATCATCAAAGCACAGCAATTAAAAATGCTGCTATAGGAAGTGATTCTTTGTCCTCATCATAAATACATCATTTTCCTCATATTATAAATTGAACCATGATGGCGATCTTCAAGATGTTTTCTTTCTATGAATGTCCCTCTTTTCTTGGAGTGACTTTCCAATGACCACTCTGTTGTGTTTTGGGGGGAGAACTTTGGAGTAAGTTGTGAGTCATTGTCAAAATTTTGTAGGCATTCCAGCCTAAGGAAGCCATGCACAAATTTGCAGACTAGAGGCTTGGATTAAGGGGTTCTGAGTGTCCAAATCTGGTACCTTTTCACTGTATAAAGGCAAGTGGAAAATATCTAGAAAGTCAGATGGCCCCCAAGAGAGTTTTTGAAGCTTATCGCTCTTGGGCTGATTATAAGACTAATCAGCCATTTATCAAGCAAGCCATTATGTATCTGACCATATGAATAAACATAGTTCATGCAAATATAATTTATGTTAAATACATTCTGGAGTTATTATGCACAATATTTTCTTCATCAAAAAGCAATGACCAAAAGTGCACGTATATTTTCAGTAATTCTTTTCAGCATCTTGAATATCCCATTTTCCTCTTGCCATTGATGAAAGACTGGCAGTTTCTCTGATTAAGTTCTCTCCTCCGAACATATCCCAGGCATTTCAAAGAGGGTTATTTATTTCAGAGGCTATACATTAGGATGATATTCTTAGTGTGGTGTTTAAGGTTTTAACAGTACTTCAAATTTTATTCTGTTAACAAAGCTTGACATCCTAGAAGCACAGCCCTGTACTGGACTCATTAATAAACAAATTTGAATGCTACAGTCTCAGTCCTGACCTCAGAGGTGCCCATTAGTGACTTTTCTCCATTGTTCTGTAATGTAATCACAGACACTGAAGTAGCAGACCATTTTCTTTGTTAATCACAAATAATTCAGAATCATTATAGTTCTAAGAAAGGAACAAAAGAAAGCCCTGTTTATTTATTCGAAGATAAAGTGAGGGCTCTTCTCACTGCTCATATTTTTAAGATATGTGTTATATATTTTAAATCAGTTTCACACACTTCAGGTGGTATTCTTGGGTGCAACCTTTGAAAGAGTCAGTTCATGTAAAACTGAAAGGTTATAGTTACCAACTCTGGAGATGACACAGTATCATAATGAATAATAAGCCTTTGTGGCAGGAGTTTGGAGCTGTGCAGAAGTCCTTAAGTCCCCCTCCTGTCATGCTTACACAGTTCTTTGAAGATAGGTCCATTCAAATGTCCCAAATATAATTTCACTGAAAGTATGTGACAGTTTTTTTATGAATATATTATTATTCATCTATGGAGGAGAGATAATATTTATTTACAATGTCACACGATTACAGCCCATTCTCAAGTTTCTATTTCTTCACCAGCACATTAGGATATGTCAGTATATACTGACAATCTCACACAAGAGGATCTGAAGTTCAGTATAACCATAAATGCTGGCAAATATGAAAGCTATATTTTATTATTAAGTGGTTGTATGATCAGGCTGGGTGACTGGGTATAGTAGTGTAAGTTGCACTCTACACAAGTACACCGGGTACAGAGCATTTATGGCCAGAATTCGACCTGCATTCATTCAGGTTAAATACTTCCAAAGAATACAAAAGTACCTACAGTTTACTGGAGGCCATTTGGCCAGGACAGATAGCCTTTGATCAAGTCTAGCAAAGACCACAGAGTCCTTTCAACCAACAAGCATGCAACACTGAAGAAGCAGAGTGAGTTTTCTTTAGGACAAAAATCATCTCATTTAATCAAGCCAATGTAGATAGATGGGGGTGGTTTCTACCTTGAATATAATGCATAAATGATGTCGCTATAAACCCTGACATTTTCAGGGACTAATATGACTCTTATATTCCTGACATTCCTACTTTAAAGTCATGTTCATTTGTTTAATTACTATATAAATAAATCAGTGCTGGAGTGAATTTTGTCCTGCCCCATAATGCTGTTCCTTGGGTTCTGCTGGTACAGTCAACTGGATCTAAGATTTCTTTGTGGGAAAACATAATTTCTTTAATATGCGTGGAATTATTTGAATTTTTATTACTTTTGCTAAAGTTTTTTTTTTCCAGGAGTTGATTTAATTCACCTAAAATTAATTCACTGGCATAAAATTTTTCATAATATTTTTATATTTTAATGCTTATGCCATCTGTCATGATGTTCATTTTTTATGACAATACTAGTTATTCCTTTTATTTTTTATAAGGTTGATTCTGACAAAATTATACCAATTATTTTTTCATCAACATTCATTTTTTTATTTTTCTATTTTGTATTTTTTCAAAACATGGCTATACTTTTTAAAAGAAATAGTTAGTACACTTTATTTTTCAGAGCAGTTTTAAATTACAGTAAAAAATAGAAAGTACAGAACTACCATGGACTCCCTCCCTGTGTAATACATTTGTATTGATGAACCAATAATAATACGTTATTATTAACAAATGCGTACACTTTACATTAGAGTCCACACCTTTGTGAGGGAGTGTTGAGACTGGTTCTCAGCCCAGGCTGGCCTCAAACTTGAAATCCTCTAGCTTCCATCATCCTAGTGCTGGGAATATAGGCTCAAAGAGTCACTCTTTGCCTTGTGAATTTGTATGAATTTTGACAAATGCTTAATGGCACGCACACATCTACAATTATAGTAAAATGCATATTAGTTGAATTATCTTAAAATCCGCTGCACCCCATCTTTTTATCCCTCTCTCTCTTCTGCCTATACCTGGAAATCATCGGTTTTTGTAGCATAACAATAGTTTCAAGTACTCCATAATTGTCATGCAGTTCGAATCATACAGTATGTAGTCTTTGTGTATTGGCTTTCTTAACTTACCAATATGCATTTAAGTGTCTTCTTGACTTTCCATGATGTGTTAGATCATTCTTTCTTTTCTGAATAATGCCCCATTTTATGGATATACTACAGTTTGTTTTACATTCACTTATTGACTGACATCTTGATTGCTCCAAGTTTTGCTAATTACTGATGAAGCTTCTATAAACATGTATGTATATTTTGTGTAGAAGTAAGTCTTTCACTCATCTAGATAAATGTTTAAGAGCATTATTAGTGGGTTATACTGAAAGAATATGTTTAACTTTATAAGAAACTGCCAAATTGTCTTCTACAGTAGATGTACCACCAGTAATGAATGAAAGTTCCAAATCCTTGTTCCATTTGGAGTTGCCAATGTTTTGAATTTTAACCATTGCAGAAGGTTGTACTGCTATTTTGTTTTAATTTACAATTCCCTATTGGCATGTTATTAAACAACTTTTCATGTATTTTCTTCGGTGAAATATGCTTTTTGTTTGGATTTTTTTAAGGTTGAGTTTAAAGAGTTATTTGTATATTTTGGATACAGATATGCGTTTTGGAAATATATTCTACTAGTCTGTGAGTTGTCATCTCATTATCTTAGCAGTATATTTTGCAGAGAAAGAGTTTTTCATTTTAATGAAGTGCAAACCATCAATTTTTTATTTAATGGACCATTTTCACATAGCATCTAAAACCTCATTGCCAAATCCAGCATCCATATTTTCTCCTGTGTTATTTTCTAGAGCTTGACTTGTGTGTTGTGTGTTATGTCCATGATCCAGACTGCTTGTCTCTTTATTTCATTGATTTCTGTTTCTACCTTTATCATTTCTTGTCCTACTTTCTTTGGTTTTAGTTTATTGTTCCTTCCTTAGCCTGTTGAGAGGAACCCTAGACCATCGATTTTTTTTTTTTTTTAGATTTTCTAATATATGATGTTAAGACCATAATTTTCCCTCTAAGCATAGTGTTCTCCATATCCTACAATTTGATATATTTTAGATTCATAATCATACAGTTTAAAATTCTAAATTTCATTATATCTTTTTAACTCATGTATTATTTAGAAGTTTGTTTAATTTCAAATATCTTGGAATTTCTTAAATTAGCTTTTAGTATTGATTAATTTCTCAGTGATCAGAAAATCGGTGATTCAAACCCTTCAACATTTGTTAAAAAGTGTTGAAGCTCAGGATATAGTTTATTATGTAGTTTTAAATCCAATGTGAAAATGTGTTTTGACCTTTATTTTAAATAGAATATTATATATAATGTAAAATATGCGTGTGGTTGTATATGCAACAATTTGACATTTATACTGTAATATAATTATATAATAAGACTGCATCTATAATCTTATTGAATTTGTTGTATCTGCATATATGGAGTTAACCTCCCCCATTTAGAATGTGTATTTATGCATTTCTCCTTTCAGTTCTGTACATATTTAGAATTATCTTGCGTTCCATGATGGAATGCATATAGGATGGTAGTCTCATAAGATTATAATACAACTGAGAAATTCCTGTTGCCTAGTGATGTTGCCTACTGTTATAACATTGTAACACAATACATTACTTACTTATTTGCCTTAGGAATAATAACATACACACACATACATACTATCTAAGCATTGTACACATGCATTATATATGCATATGTATATTTATACTAAATTCAATATATATAGTATCTGTATATTGTATACCTATATAGTATACATTGCATAGCATACATATATATATATATAGTGTGTGTGTGTGAACCATGTGCACATAGTGTGTGGTATTTAGGTGTGAACTAGGCTATACCATGTAGGTTTGCATAACTACATTATGATATTCACACAATAATGAAATTGCCTAATGAAACATTTCTCAGAATATATTCCCATCATTAAGCAATGAACAACTATATTATATCTGTTGGTAATGAACTTTTAATCATCCTAAAATCTCCTTAATTTATAGTAATTTGGAGAGTCTTAGTATCTTCTTTGTCTGATTGATATTAGAATAGCTATACCAAATTTATTTTGCTTATTTCTTCCAAGTTGCATTTATTAGAATCTTTTACTGATAGCCTTTTATATGTCCTTAATTTAACTCTTATTTCTTATTAGAAACATCTAAGTGGGTTTATATTTAATTTAATTATCAATATATAATTATAGTAGTCCCTCCTTATTTGTTGAGAACATATTCAAAGACCCTACTAGATGCTTGAAATTGTGATAGTCCTACACACACATTTTTCCTACAAATGCTTACCTATGATACAATTTAATTTATAAATTAGGCACAGTGAGATATTAACAAAAATAGCTAGTAATAAAATGAAAAGCCTGGAGCTGTAGCTCAGTTGTACTGCACTTGTCTATTGTGCACAAGCCTTGAGTTCAATCCTCAGCACCACACACACAACAAAAGAACAATTACAACCACATACTGTAATAAAAATTATGTGAACATAGTCAAGTATGGTGGCTCATATTTATAATCCCAGCTACTTGGGAGTCATACCTTAGGAGGATTGTGGTTTGTAACCAGCCTGGGCAAAAAAATTAACAAGACCTCCATCTCAACAATTAAGTTGGGCATATACAAGACCCTTCCTGAAAAACATAAAGCAAGAAAAGGCTGAGGTTATGTCTCAACTGGTAGAACCCTAGCCTGGAAAACTTTATTACCAGCAAAAAAAAAAAAAAAAAGTGAACATATGGTACACTATTGATATGTGTGGATAAATGGTTCCGCAGAGACCACCATTGAGGAAGAACCACAAATGCTCAGGATGCATAGAGTTCAGCACTATACTGCAGATACTTGATTCCTCTTTCCCATAATGCCACCCAACGTCCACTAAAGACATACTACCTTTCAACAAATCTCAAATTTTCACTTTATTACATAAGTTAAGCAGATTCTGTGTCCTTTCTTGGCATAAAATAATTAGCATAACTTTTACCTTGCTTTTTGGGAAGTCTGTTTTCACAAAATTCAGGGCAGGGAAGCACTCAGTAGATCACACAATGATTTAAACACTACTGGTGATAACACGGTACTAAACAGTATAATGTGTGCACAGATATTTAATTTTTTTTATTTTGAAGTTTCTTTTTTTTTATATATTTTTGACTTTGCTTGGTCAAAACCATGTGTAATAAATCCATGAATAAGGTGTGCTTACTGTATTCTCTCTCTCTCTCTAATTTGTTCTGTACTTCCCCTTCTTCTTATGGCGATGTAAAATAACTCATTGCCTACCTGAGGAAATGAATTGTAGTGTGAGATGAATGAAAAAGGCATTGAGATGTAAAATTAGGGTACTACTGGCCTTCTCTATCAATCCCCAGAAAGTGTTTCTGAGTAGCGTGATGAATTGGTCACTCCATCCCGCTCAGACTTAGTCTTCGCTTTGTCCAGCATATCCACAATGTACGTGCTTCCTGGCCACTAGTCATTCAGAAGCCCTTGATTATTAGGTCAGCTACTGTGGTGCTGCAGTGCTCGTGTTCACGTAACCCTCTGGATGGCATGCAGCTCACAAATAGATATTGCTTGTTTCTGCCATTTTCCATTTCGTATTTTCTGGCCACAGTTGACCATGGTTAACTTAAACAACAGAAAAGGAAATAGCAAGCATGGAGTGGGAGTTACTGTGTAAGCATCATTTTTTGTTGTTTGTTTTTTGTTTTGTATTTTTGTTTGTGTAAATATCTTTTGAATACATTTTTATGCATAACTTGGCAGAACCAACCTCTAGAAGAATTTCATGCTTATTTAGAATTTGGTTCCTACAAGGGAACATTTACAATGATTATCTACAGATTATTATAGATATATTAATATCTATAATATATTCTCTCTATTTCAATGAGGAAAGATAAATTTCATGCCAGAAACTTGCTTCAATTGTATCATTTGGATTACAGTTTTTGATGTCTATGAAAGCAACAAAACTTTAATAATATTTCATAAAGTTATCATTGCTTTTATGAACCCTTCATTAACCATGCATATCACTAAAGGAGAAAAAATATCAGCATTCATTTTTACTTATTTTAATCATCTTTAATTAAAGATCATTGTGTTAAAATCCAAGGAACTTAAGAATTGGTCTAATAATATAGTTCAGTAAAAGATTACTATTCTTTTCCACAAATGGAAACTACTCAATTGTTGTAGACATGAAAGTACTTCACAATTACCCTTACAGTCTTGAAATAGCCCTAAAAATAACAAAAAAGGTTGTGGACCAATTCGTAGCCTGAGACCAACATTCTTCTCCTGGTGTCACTGTGGCATTACTTTAATCTCAGGAAGATACATATTGTAAAGGACACTGGAGGCTTTTCTTATAGGACATTATATTCAACTGTGATGCCAGCTTTTCCACTGGCATCAACTCAATGCTAAAGAGAGATTTTACCATACAAAGTCACCAAAGATAAGGCCCAGGTGCTGGAAACATCAGACTTATATTAATTAATATTAAAACTTTACTCATACTGTAAACCAGAAGAGGAGTCCTCTCATTGCTGAGCATTGCACAGTGTTCTCAGAGCACTTGACTTATACTTTTGGTGTTAAATTATTTTTGCACATTGAGACTAAGGGAATTCAAGAAAACTTTGCATCCTAAGAATAAAATATCCCTGACCTTTTGTGCATGGCATTTTTATCATCAATTAATGTTTGTTGGCCTAATGACCAATTAATTGGTAACAGAGATTTGAACTACCTGATTTCTTTCTCATTGGGAGAGTCTTTTAGATGGTAACTGAACAGGAGTATGAAGTTCTTTGAAGATGTTTTATCATTTTAGATTAACAGACACATATCAGTAAGTTGCATAAGCTAGGAAATTGGAATTTTATGAAATTAAAGAATTAAAATTTTCAGTGATTGTGCAACAAAAACATTTGTCCTGTACCTAATATATCTACAGACAATGACTGATTTTGATTTTAGAAATTTAGATTATCATTAGTGATTTCAATTTTAGCAAAGACATGTAAGGCTGAACTTAAAAGCCTTAAGAGCAAATTCTTTTAAAATAATTAAACTATAAAAACCAAAGTTATTTGTTGATATTTATTGTAAATCAGTTTATAGCCTGTAGCTTCTTTTTATGGTATTTTAAAAGTACTTAATTAGAACAAAATAAAAATGGATCTGTAAAAGTACAGAGAGACTTTGGAAATGGCAAAGGTTGAAGGTTGCTTCAGCATACTGTTTCATTTCAATTATGCAACCATTGTCCACACTAAACACAGAGTCGACTATGCCTGCCCCTTAGTCAGTCTCTGCTGTGCTAACAAATTACCATATCGTTCATGTCTTAAACAACAAACATTAATTTCACAGTTCTGGAGGCTGGAATGTCCAAGATGAAGGTGTTGGAAGATCCTGAATCTGACAAGAGCTCTCTTCTTAATTTACTGATGGCTCATTTCTTTCATCTTTATGAAGCAAAAGGGGAGCTGGACAGCTCTGTGGGGTCCCTTTTATAAGGGAACTAATCTCATTTATGGGGCATCTACTCTAACCTAATTTCCTTCCAAAAACTCCACCTCCTAAAACCATCACATTGGGGGTTAGAATTTCAGGGTAGAAATCATGAGGTAGACACACATACACATTTGGTACATAATGATACCTAAGATTTTCTTCCAGGAAATGATGACTGACATGTTTTCATTTTTGCTTGTTTGAGGAGGAGGGGTAGCTTTTCTACTCACATACATATTTCTATAACTTATTCCAAAATTGATATTTACTGAGCTCTTTTAAGTAAATTTAGGTTAAAATACCATTGGTAGAAAATCCTTTCCATGTAGAAATCAATAAATTTTTCAAACTTTTAAAAAACCACATATAACTTTCCATACTTTGATTTTGCATGAGAGTAAATGTGGTTCTATCAGCTTTTAAGGCTAGAAGATAAGTCACATATCCTAGTTTGCCCAGGACCATTTTATGTACACCTTCTCTGATAATACTAGTAAATGCGTGTTTTTACTCTCAAACATGTCCCAGTAAATTCTGTGTTCACCCCATTGAATAACCAAGTCTGCTTAAGATTTTAAGAAGCCTGTCATAAATCCTAATGCTCAGATAGATACAAAGTTTTTAGGGACAGGGACAATTCAAGAAAGTTAATCACCACCATGGATTTGAAATAATAATAATGGTTATAATAATAGTAGTGATGATATACTATAATAATAATAGAAAGGAAAAAGAAGAAGAAGAAGGAGCAGGAGGAGGAGGAAAAGAAGTCATCTCAAGTCTCTATTCTGCCTCTTGTTCTACAGGATATGTCTTGTAGGACATATCTTGGTCCTACTGCGCCAATAAAAGATGGATAATAAATAGGTTGTCACACAAATGACATAGAAATGTGAAAATATCTGACATTAAAAAATATTTGCTAATACACAAGGGAGGGGTGAGGATAGGTAAGACACCTAAAAAATTAGCTAGCATTTGTTGCCCTTAACGCAGAGAAACTAAAGCAGATACCTTAAATGCAACTGAGGCCAATAGGAATAAGGGGAACAGGTACTAGAGAAAAGGTTAGATCAAAAAGAATTAACCTAGAAGGTAACACACACACACAGGAAATCAATGTGAGTCAATACCCTGTATAGCTATCCTTATCTCAACCAGCAAAAACCCTTGTCCCTTCCTGTTATTGCTTATACTCTCTCTACAACAAAATTAGAAATAAGGGCAAAATAGTTTCTGCTGGGTATCGAGGGGGTGGGGGAGAGAAGGAGGGGGTGGAGTGGTTGGTAAGGGAGGGGGTGGGGACAGGGGGGAGAAATGAACCAAGCCTTGTATGCACATATGAATAATAAAAGAAAAAAAATATATATATATATATTTGCTGAAAACACTTGACAAAAATTTAAGTGCTATATAAATAACATTAATAAATTCAAAGTATGGCTTAACCCAAAGTTGTTGTCACTTGCTAAGAGTAGAGTTAAATTAAATGTAATTACAATGCATAATGGCCATCCATGCCCTGAAAATGCAAATTTCCCTATTTTATCTTGTCTTGTTATCTTCACATGCTAAAGAACCTCAAAAAACTAGAGAATGACAAAAGTATTATGTGCAAAAACATTTTGCCAGATCATTGTGCAAAATCATTTTTCTAGTTCAGCTTGTGTATATATAATCATAAAAGACAGAATGAGGTAAACATAATAGAAGGAATAAATGAAATACATGCATAAAAGAGAAACAAATATGTGTCCTGGGGATCACTTCATGGAGTTGGCCACTGCTGTGAAACTTGAATGACGTGAAAGGTTGTGGGAGATCAAGGTGTTTGCCAGCATAGTGTTCTCCAAGCCGACATAAACAGAAAACTAACCTTAGAGAAAGCAGAAGTGCTAACTGTGCTGAGGGGTGACACTGGCCTTCAGCATATTATGAAGAGCCTTTGAGGACATGTGCTCAGGCGTTAGGGGTAGGCAGTGACAGACCTTGAATTTTAAGGAAGGCAATGGACTTTTTACTATAGGATTGGGAAGTCATTTTAGTCTTTGCCAAGGGTCGTGGTATGATGTGATTTGTATTTTGGGAAGATAATTCTGGCAACAATGAATAGTATTGATTGGAAAAGAAAGACATTAGAAGCCTGTAGCCTACTTCAGATACTGTAACAATAGTCCAAATGAAAAATGATGAGGCACAGAACTAAAAGTTGAGGAGCTGTGAATGGCAAAGAAGGAGTCAGAATGGAGAGGCACTGCAGAAATGATTGGGCGGTAGTTACTGGCTGATTGAAAATAGAATTGACATAGAAGAAAGAACAAAAATTACCTTGAAATATTGAGTCTGGCTGGCTGGGAGAGTAACGGTGCCCTTTGGTGAGACAAGAGGCATAGTAATAGAAGCTGTTTTGTGGGCTCACGACCAGAATTGAGGGGAGGTCTAGTGATTTGCATGTGTACAGCTGGTGTTTTATTTTCATGTCTTGAGCTCTGAGGATGTAGCTGCATGTGCTGCAAGGGCTAGTAGATGAGTTATCCAAATCCAATTCACAAACTAGACACAGAATTTTCAAGAAATTTTGATGGTTCTCAAGATTACAAAAGCTTTAAACATCCTGTGAAAATGCAGGTCCACGTGAGCTACCCAGTGCCTCTGTCCTCTTATTATGAAACCGGAGGTTGATGGTGATGAGAGAACTGACATATCTCGCAAAGTGCATTAGACTAGTTTTTAAAGCCATCTGAGCTGTGCTTCCCTGAGCCCTCTCCTTACTCTCTGCACAAAATCAGAAACAGTACTGGGTAGAGAAAAGAAGCAGGATGTGGTTGAAAGCGGTCTTGTGAAAATATATGTTCAAATGAAGCCACAGAGGTAAAGATCAGAGTTGGTGGTAACGGTATACTTAGAAGAGTTGTACTTTCTGTACTTTAATAATAGCAATTAACTTATAGAAAGTAATTAAGTTATAGAAAGACTAGCAGTGAGTGCTTACAGTGTGTCAACTACAGTAGGTACAGTTGCTTATACTTAAAATCCAAGCTACTCAGAAGGCAGAAGTGGGAGGATCACAGTCCTGGTCCTGAACAAAAGCATGAGACCCTATCGATAAAATAAACTAAACCATAAAGGGCTAGGGTGAGGCTTAAGTGGTAGAGCATCTGTCTAGCAAACATAAGACCCTGAGTTCAAGCTCCAGTACTGAAAAAAAAAAAGTGTCAAATACTGAGCTAAACATATGCATTATCTCACTTGCTGCTCATAATTAATGAGGTTTTTGTATTATTAGAACAATTACTTATAATGAATCTGAAGCAGAGAAAATTTAAGCCCTATTGCCACATAAGAAGTACTAGGAACATTCTATCTAGCCCTTCTGATTCTAGAGTCTACCCTCCTACCACGTACACACAATTGCTCTTTGAAGACCTCAAAAAGCCGAAGAGTGGGATTCTACCTTGATCCAGAAGAGTTATACTAGATGAAAGGCTGCTGAAGACTAGGTGGCTATCTATTTATAAAACTATGCATGCAGAACTGAGAATCTTTAGTCTCATCCATGTGGCTTAAAGATTCAAGTAAACTGAAATACACACCTGTTGCCAGCCCAGATATAACACTACTTCAAAAAGAAAAGGTAGAAAATGCAGACAGAACAGAGAAAAAAAAATCTTTTCTACCAAATGAGGGGAATAATGCATTCAAAGAACCCTGTACTCCATCATCCAAAATAAAGTAAAAATTTTTAACTTCAATCAAATTCTAGAAAACACAGGATTTATAACACAGAAAAAGTTTGATAATATCAGAATAAATTGTGATGAGAAAACAATGTTTTAAGTTAAAAATAAAAGTGAGATTAAAATACAGTGTCATATAGGTGGCAGAGAAACTAAGTGTAATATCAGAATTAAGTTTTGCTGCTGAAATATAGTGATTTAAAAGTATTGCTGACACTATAGATCAAATTCCTAATAGAAAAGAGAAATTTTGTCTTCTTCCACAATGCAAAGCAAATGTACGGAGGTCTTAAAATGTAAGACAGTAATAGACAGATAGAAAAGAGAATGGAATTTGAACCTAAAAATAATGGAAGTTGGGCTTGGTGGATATGACTCAAATGATAGAACTCCTGCCTAGCAAGAGCAAGACCCTGTGTTCAAATCAAGCTGCAAGGAAGGAAGGAAGGAAGGGTTGGAAGGAGGGAAAGGAATTCTGAATATAAACATTTCCTGAATTGGAGATCAAAACTTAGAAATAGAAATCGTAATCTAACATAAAATTCAAGAGAATATTCTTAAAAACAAGTTAGTAAAAGAAAAAAATAGTAGGGAAGAGATTATAACTTAATTCTTCTGGCACATTTCTTGTAGTTTTATAATTTTTTTGCAATTATTTACATGGGAGAAAGGATTTCTATATATCAGGTAGACAAAATTAATTCACCTCAGATATTTTGTTCTTCTGTAAATTCGAATGTTGGAAGGCACTAGGTCTGTGTCAACAGAGTTGTACAAGAAAAAAGTTTATGATTCTCAAATTTTACATCTAGCATATTAGTTTTCTAGTGTTTTATCAAGGGCCTTAAAAACTTCTTATTAATTTAATACTATGGTCATTTATTATCACATAGTTCTTTGGGTGTAGAGTCTAAATATAGATTAACAAGATCCTCTTCTCAGAGGTCACAAGGCTGCCACAGGTGTGAGCTAGACTAACCTCATCTGGAATTTGTTCTGGGAAGAAGGCTGCTTCCAAGCTCATGCAGGCTTTGCCAGAGTTGATTTCCTTGTGGTTGGATAACTGAGCTTGGTTCCTAAAAGCTACCTATTCAGTTTGCAGCTTGACAGTTTACTTGGAGGCCAGAAGAAAAAAGTCTGCTAAAATGAAGTCCTATTAACAAAAGTAATCACAGAAGTCTCATCTTGGCATGCAAGTAACCTAATCACAAAGGGAATATTTCATCCCCTTTGCCATATTGTGTTGGCTTGAAGCAGGTCACAGGTCCTACACACACCAAGAGCAGGTAATATACAAAGACTTCGGTCACTGGAAAAGCCACTGTAGGGAACATGGCACTTGTGTGAGTCACTCACTGACCAAGGTAATGTGCTTGCAAAAACATGCAAGAACGTTTGCTTCTTTTGCATGAAACATAAAAGTAACAACAAAATGTGCTTTATTATGTTAATAATACTGTAACTGGATAAAAGAAACTTGAAAAGTGTCTCATTCTTGCAAAATTTACTACCAGATGTGGAAGTTCAGTTGTAATCATAACCATATTTAGAAAAAGAAACCCTCATAGATAGTCCCAGCTTTGTGCAATAATGTGATATTGTAAAATAATTGTGCACGTGGAAATTAATTTAAGTATTTTATTTCTTTGTAAAGTTATATTCAAGTGCTTGGATTATCTCTCAAGACAGAGAGCACCTCTTTTCTGTGGTTTGATGACTTCTCATTGGAAACCTTTGAGTTGGTTTCCAGTATTTTGGTTTTTGAAACTTTGATTTTGTCATATGTCTGAAAATTCCTTTAATGTGAAATTTTTTGTCAGTACCACTTCCACTGGTAAATGATCACTTTCTTCATTGATGTCAGTAAGTTTGCCCTCACTAATTCCTTGGCTAGGTATGGAGAGTGTCTCCAATGGCAGAAGTGCCAATATTACCATATTTTCATTTACCTTCAACTTGAATTTCACTTCCAGCATTATCACTTGTTGTTTCTTTGTTGTGTTTTCATCTTTTGTTGTCCATTTCCTCTTCTGATTACATATTTTTTTAAAACATCACATAAGTTTATCACTTGGAGAAAAACAAGCAACACAACTGCATTCTTTGCTATCTGTGCATGAACTCAGTTGCTCAGTGATCAATCCCTAACAGACTTTGAAAGAAGTGACATGGTTGGTCACTCTCCTTGATGCATACCTTTTACTGAGGGTCTGTATGGCTGAAGATATAGCAATAAAGTTTATACTTTATTCAATTTTTCATACTCAATATGCTGTCGTATCTGAAGTGTGCACAGTGTTCTTGTGAAACTTGCATTAATATCATTGCAAGGAAAATTCTTGCATGTCAGGGCCATGCTGACTAGAACTGTAAAAGAACAAGCTTTTAATGGTAAAGATGATATTTAAATTTTTTTCATAATGTTCAAATTAACTTTAATAAGTGAATATTAAATTATTGGGTATTTAAAATACCCTTGGATAGTGAAGATAATGGAATCACAGGAAAGTTTTTTACATTTAAATTTCAACACAATTATTTTAGCACAAATTATATATATATGCATATATAATCTTAATGAAATTATTTTTAAAGAAAGGTTAGTTTTGTCAATGTTTTTTACATTTATCTTTAATATTCCTCTAGACAGTTAACATTGGTTGAGCACTTACTGTATAACAGCAATATGGCAGGTGCTGTGGATAAATAAATGGATAAGGTACATTTTCTCCCCTGAAGGCCCATAGTGTAACAGGAGATACAGACTTTTAATTAGGTGGACTTCTAAATGGGATAACAAAAAATGTTTTACATACTGCAACACAATAGACAGCAATGAGCACATGGAAATCAGATGTTTTACAATGTGAACTAACTCATTGGAATTGAAAGATGCCTGATAACTCAGCTTTTTTCATTTCTTCTCATACTGCTATTCCTATTTCAACACCAAAGTTTTTGTGAAGGGAAAATATCTGAGCTTAAGAGTAAGAAATTCTATGGTTCATGCATTAGTAATATGATGCCATGTGTGTCTTTGGGCATCTACAGTGAGTTGGTCAAGTATAACCAAACAGTCATGGTGTTACCTTGTTCTCTACTACTTTATGAAAAGGACAAAAGATATGCACATGTCCCCCATTTGCCTTATTGGGAACAGATGAAGTTTTTTTTTCTGATTCAGAAATGGAGATTTCTACTGTGCCACTTACATGAATACTTTAAAAATTTTAGTTTAATTCCACCTCTACTCATTTTCAGTTTAGTACTTAAGGGGCTACCCTCTCGAAAGGTACATAGGAAAAACACTTTATTTTTTATATTCTCAAAAGCATCTTGACAGGATTTTCCTTTTTCCTAACCACCATATCCTGTACACCACTCAGAAGAAGCATAACTGATTATGGAGAAACATTTCTTCAATAAATGTGTTCTTCAAAAAAAATTTTGAGCATGTCTGTTTGAATACTTTTGAATATTTTTTATCTACTTAAAAGGACTCTGGGAAGTTTTTCTGTCCATACAGCTGCCACATTTAGCCTCGGCCTGGCATTTTGTTGCAGTGCCAATATGCTTTCTTCTTTCCAAAAGAAAATGTTGTTAGTTGCAGCACTCTATAGTAACTCACCATGACATTTAAACAACCCTAGAAATTTTGGTGTAACACGAGATAAGAATGGCTACCCTGTGGTCTCAATGTTTACAAATAAGGCTGCCTTTGAGGCTAAAGATGCACAGATAAAAAGTAATTAAGAGAGTGAGAGAGGGAGGAAGTGGGACAGAGGGAGGTAGATGAGGGGCGAGTCAAAAGGAAGAGGCCAGAAATGGAATAGGAGTGAAAAGTAATTTAGATTCATTTTGAAATATGTTAGTCTACCTTTTAAGGACCCTGTGAAAGAAGTTTATATGAAATAGCATGGTATCGGTGAGTTTAAAAATGCATAGTGATAGGGCTGGATATAGTTCATACCAACATGCTACGTTCCTCTCAGTTGCAAGGGTAAAAATGAAAGAAGAGCATTGCTCTTGTAGGAGCTGAGGGTTTGATGTACTGACTCTAATCTGGAAGATCCTAAGACTGAAGAGGGAGGGCTGTCAGAAGCATCTCCTCTGTTATCCACAGCTGCCTTGGAGTAAAAGCAGTATAGGAAACCCAGGCTCTCTCCTTATGTGGGAAAAGCAGCTGCAGTACACTCATCCTTCCTGTATTCTGAATGCTCCTGCAAGATTTAATCTTTCTACATCTCCTGCTATAGAAGCATATCTAAGACTCTTAAGTTGTCATCCCCTAAAAATATGTAGGCTTAGAATCTCCATATAGTTCTCTCTCTACATATGTATGTATATGATATATATGTATGCGTGCATGTATGTATATAATATCAAAACTGGAAGTGGCAGAATGCATGCTCGATACACACAATAACGTTTTATGTTTCCCAAACTGAAGGATTAGTCATTCATTGAGTTTTTGATAATCACAGATGAAAAACACCTTATGAATGAAAATTATATTCCCACGTTGTTCTTCAACGGGTCTGGTATATTTTTATCTAATTTTCCTCTCAGCTGCTTATTTCAAATTAGAATTCCTGCTTGTTAATATTCTTTTCCTATATATTGCACTGAAAACCTTCATCAGTCAGACAAAATCTTTTAGACATTATTAGCACAGCACAAAGGTCACAGCAAAGTGACTTTTTATATTATTATGTCAGTAGTTTTGCTCAGGAAATTTACATAAGAATTTATAACTGGTGGGAAATAATTTATCATTATAGGGTTTGAATTTCCTTGACTCTTTTAAGCTTGAGTCTTAGAAAGTATTTCTTTTAGAAATCTGTAGGCCAGGTGTGGTAGTACACACCTATAAGCTCAGCTATACAGGAGACACAGGAAGGAGGATCATAGTCTGAACTCAACCAAAACGTGCAAGACACTCTGGAAATATCTAAAGCAAAAAGGGACTGGGGGCATGACTCAAGTAGTGAAGACCTACCTAACAAGCCTGAGGTCCTGAGTATGGCCTGGGGGATGGGGGTGGGGCAAAAACTGTTACTCATGTGTGATCTTAATGTGTCTCATAACTACATCTAAATTTTATTTATTTTTAATTAATAATGGAGTTACTTGGTTTAAAATTCAAAAGGTAAAAAGAAAATGTGTAGGATGGTAAATATGGTAGAAACATTTTATACATATGTTTGTAAATGGAAAAATGAGACTTATTGAAACTATTCCAAGAATGGGAGAAAAGCGGATAAGGGAGAATGATGGAGAGGTGAATTCAACTATGATATATTGTTAGAACTTTTGTAAATGTCACAACGTACCCTCATTACAATAATAAATCAAATAATAGATACAGACAGGAAGGAAGGAATGAAGCAAAGGTAAAAAATAGATATAAAAGCAAAACATGCTTCTCTCACCCATATCCCTCAGATAGGTCCCTGCCTCAGAAATAAACCCATGTAAGTTTCTTACATACGCATTTAGAGACACGTCTCTATGTCTGTGTGTGATATACAAATGTTAACGTTCCATGCGGAACGGATGTCATCCAACTTGTTACTAATTTATTGTTAACAAAAACGACTTAATGAATGATCTCAAACATGTCATTTCACATATGCACAAGCATAACCGAGAGTAAGTTTTTTGAAGTAGGGTTCCTAAAGTCAGGTATTTTATATATAGTGTTAACTTTTTTAGATGTTACACACACAAATTCTATCTGTAGATTTGTTGCCACTTTATAATTCTGTAAACTGGAATCTGCTTTGTTCAGTTTCATATTATAACGCAATTTGACCTTTCCCAGTCTAGTAGGTTTATCAGAAAACCTTTAATTTGCTTTTTTATTATTAGTCAGGTTTAAGTATATTTTCTTATGTAAAAGAGGCAGTTTCTGCAATTGGGCTAGTCCACTGTACATTTTTTTCTATTGTTCTTTTTCTTATTATTCTTTGGGAGTTTTTCACATATTAGAGAAATTATGAGTTGCAGATATTTCATTTCTCCTTTACTTTTGATTTTGATTTTTTACTATATATTTTTTAAAATACACTTGAATTTATTGGCATTTCCCTTTATGGGTTCTGGGTTTTGTGTCATTGTTAGTTTGGCCTTCTTCCTTCCTCTAAGATTGTAATATAATTGTTCTAGGTATCTAGATTTTCAATGACTTTTTAAAATATATAAAACTTAATCTCTTGGAATGTATCTTAATGGGTAATTGGAGGTGACAAGGGTTTTCATATACACATATGTAATTCAATCAGAAAACAATGCAGGAAAAGATTACCATCATCACTGCAACAAACCAAAGTAAAATACATAGGTACAGTCTACCCACCTGTTGCTTTGGGTTGTCATCTGCTACTGCCTACTGAATAACTTTGCTCCCTTTTTCTCATGTTTGAGCAATACTTCCTTCATTATGAGGTTTTTTGTGTTGTTTGTTTTGTCTGTACTCAGTTTCCCACGCAAATATTCTACCATTTGAGCCATGCCCCCTGCTCTTTTTGTTTCAGGTATTTTTCAGATAGGGCTTCAAGCTTTTTCCTAGAATGAGGGGCCTCCTACTCCCACTTTCTCAGTAGCTAGGATCCAGGTGTTCACTATCATACCTAGCTTTTGTTTCTGAGAATCAAGATTCTCCCTTCTCTGCCTTTCAAGTTGCTGAGATTACAGGCATGAGCACCATAGCTGGCCACTGCTAGCTTATTTATCTCAATGGAGAAACATGCTTCCAAATCTTCTCTTGTAAGAAATCAAAAGTTCTTAGAATCCATAGACCTTTCTAATTTGGTGACTGTATCACTCAGTCTCATCATAGCCTCATTAATTTAAAAAAAAGTGTTCTCTCTATTCCTATTACTGCCCATTTCCTCTTCACCATTGTACCATGTGACTTCTAACCTGACCCTTTCCCAAGGTTATTTTAACTCAATTTAAAACCTTCCATACTGACCAAGACAGCATTATCTTAATTTCTTTGCTTCATTTGAGTGCAAGTCTGACTGTTTTCATCTTGGTTTCTTAACACTTTCTTTTTTGTTGGTCTTTATTGTACCATTCCTTTGGTTTCCAACAGACTTCTTAAGCTGGGCTGTTTCAATACTTTCCCATACTCAGTCCTTTCTCTGTGCTCTCAAATAGCAGTGTTTCTCTGTTTGCTTTCCCCTTTAGAGCACAGGTTGCTATTTCCAGGAAGTAATTAATTGCATAATTAGTGATATGTCTCTTCTATTAGAATACGAATAAGGTCTGTATTGGACCCCTAATAAGGTCCAGCGCTTTATCCCAGCTCATTCCCTGCCTTCAGGCCAAGTCCAGTAACTGGGTTGGAGCTTCTCCTTTAATTTGAAGATTCTTTAATCCTATCCCTACATGGCTTTTTCTATCAGGTTTCAGTTTCAGTGCTACCTCTCAAAGGCCTTCCCCAACACACGATCTAAGAGATACTTGTTACTGTTCCTGTTTAACATTTTCTGTATTTCCTTCCAAAGGAATACCAAAGTTTGTAATTATTTATTTACCAGTTCAACAATTTCTTTATCCATTAGAATATAACCTTTACAAGGACAAGGCCCTTTATGCTTTGTTCCTGTAGTATAGCTAGGAGTCTGGCATACAATGTGTAATTAATAAACACAATTGATATAAGGAGACAAAAAGCAAGGCAGGGAGAAAGGAAGAATAGAAAGGAGAAATCATGGAAGGAGGACTAGTTTTTACTAGTTCACCATTATCTCCTCAACTCTTAGTGTAATGACTTTAACATTATGCCCTCTCAAAAATATTAGCTGAAGGAATTAACTACCTCCCCAGAATTCTATCCTATGCTATCTGCTCTTATTCTACAGGCCTCAAACAGACCCCTGAGGTATTTTACCAGCACTTAGACTTCAGCTATCACTGATATGCTAATGGCTCTCAAATCTAAGTCTAAGGTCATTTTTCTGGTTCGAACCAGCTAAGTGGACATCCTACTTAGATATCCCACATTTCCCTTAAATTCAGAAAGCCCAACATCCTTACAAAGCAATCCTGTTCCTACATTAGTTGCCTTAGTAAATGAGACCATCTTTTTCAGATGCCTTTGCACAATTTAGATTACTAAATTCTTTCTTCATATAATCAATCACATGCAGTATGATCAAATTCCTTAACATCTCTCAACTCTCCCTTATTCTGAATCCCACTCAAATAATTGCAAATGTCTACAAAAATCTTCTAACATGTTGACACAGATATTCCTAAAATTCAAATCTGACCATATCACTCTTTTTAAGTTCTTTGGAGTTCTCCATTTTTCCCTACCTCCCCATCAAGTAATACTTAATAGAATAAATTTTTAACTTTTAAATTTATTACTCATGGCCCTGTCATGATCTGGCTCCTACCTATATTCCATACCTCTGTCATAAGTTATTCATTTCCATTGCACAAAAAATTTCTGCTTCCACTTAGAAAAATGAGAAGCTGTTCCAAAATCCTTAATTCTGCCTAGGGAAGCCTTCCAACATCCTTAACGTACTTGCCCATTAAAACTCAACTTAAACATTACCTCCTCTTGAAATCCTTTTCTGATTCTGCCAAGCCAAATTACATCCTATTTGTTCCTGTGCATTTTTCCATCATGACCCTTGCCATTCTGCTCTCTAGTCATGCATTTACTTATCTTCCTCTCTATACCAGAAGTTAGCAAGCTTATGTTGTATGGATGAATGACTGTGGAGAATTTATTTTTTAAGAGGTCATATAGCAAGTCAGAAATAAGGTTAGAACCTAGAACCAGAGTTGGAGGAATAAAAACCTAGACATAAACAAACAAAATACAAATTCCACACCGTACTCCCACTCCATCGCCTTGTTCGAATTAACAGTGCAGACTAACTAGAGACAGGGAATGGAACCTAAGATGCAAAGAATGTTGGATACAAGAGTTAGGATCCCACCATTTAAAATCCAAATAATTAGTAGCAGCAGAGCTTAGTGCTCTTATTGAGTTTAAGCTACCTATGGGACTGGTCTGGAACTCAAAGGACATGCTTCCTCAGATGGAGTTTGCCTGCTGCACATCAAGCAGACTAAACCAAAATATTTAGCTTGACATCTATTTTGTAGCAGAATATTCCTTTTGGATGAATAGAACAATGTATGAATGTTCTGATGGAATGCTATTAACAGATACTGTATATCACTTGGTTTTTTGTTTTATTTTGTTTTGCTTTGTTTTGTTTTACTGTCTGATATAAACCCTTCAGGATTCAGTATAGACGAAAAGATCTTCAAACTTTTTTATCTTTTTAGATATTGATTTTGAGCAGAGATTACGATATGATAGCTTCTCACTGTTCCAGTTGTATAAACTGAGGCAGTTTATTATGTTCAGTCAAGTCTCTTAAAGGAGAAATTCAGCTGGGTGAAGAGGAAGGAGGAAAAGAAGAGAATTTGAGTGGTTACTGTGTGTTATGTATTTACATGCATTATCATATTTAATCCTGAGAAAAACCAAGTGAAACAGATATTCTTACCCTCATTGTACTGTCAAA
>NC_133387.1:38622852-38657852 GCF_047511655.1 Castor canadensis | reverse complement strand
TTTGAAAAGTTGTTATTATTGTAGATATTATACATATAACCAAGGCTTGAATTTGGACCAAGCCTGAAAATTAATTACAGTAGTTTCTTAAGTTTAAGTAAACTACAGATATAAATACAATATAGAAGAAAGAAATGAGCAGAAGAAATTTATCAAGGTAAAATCAGTATTTCCTATCAATAGTTTGTTACAAAGGAAGCAGAGACTGTAACATGAATACCCATTTTGCATTTATTACACAAATAATAAAGAAGTTAATCCTAAGTGTTAACATTTTTTTTTAAATACCAAGGCAGGAAGGTTAGGACTTCCTTTTGTGTGTGAATTTTATGCAAACAATAAAGAGCTCTGTGAACTACTAGTTGGCAGCCTCTGTTAACAAGGTCATAATGTTTGTCACTGTAAATCTTATCTACAGGTTGTGACTGCTTTTTCCAATTCACATTCAGTGAAGAAAGAATGGGACTAACACTATGTTAGAAACCTTTCTAATCACCCACACATAATTGAGATGTTTAATAAGTGACACACTTAATATGCAAACCCAACACTTTCAGAAATGTTCCAGCTGAACTAGATTGTAAGCAGTTTGCTTTTGTCAAATAAAAATTTTTGTTCATTTTTATAATTTCTACAATTACTCCTTAGATTCATTTGAACAGAGGTATAATTACATTGTTTTCTAATAATTTATTGATCCTTTCAGAGAGGTACAGATACAATCTAAATGTAAACACATTTATAATATATATGTATTTGAAAACATAGAGTTATCTCCTACCTATTCTAGGATAATACCCAATTTTAGTTTTATCATTTTGACTTATTTCAAGACAATTCCAGTATTTTTCCTCTCTCATTTCAGAATACATAACTTTGTCTTTGTGTGCAATTGCCCATACTTGGTGCACAGAGCAACAAAGATAGATGAGACCTCTTGATTAGTGTATTACCATTATATCTACCAACATTGCAAGTATGAGAAGAGGAAAAAAAAGAGAGAAAACTCTCTCCATCAAAGTTGGCTTTGTTTTTTCCTTCACCCTTGAAGATGTTGACTATTAAGACTAGAATATTCACTAAAATACCCATTCAAAACCAGCTACTCTTCTTCTTCCTTCACTTGTTGGTGGAGCCACCAGACTTTCATTTTTCTTCTTTCCAGAAAGTATCTTTTCTCTGCCAGCCCCTCTCGCACGTCTAAATATTAGTTCCTCATTAGAATATTTGCATGAATCAAATGATATAGCTAGTTTAACACTGAAGTTGCTAAGTTGTGTGTATTTCAGAAAATTATTCATAGATTTTTTTTTTTTTAGAGTTTGAGGCTGTTTGTGTTTAAATATTGATAGAGAATATAATATAAAAAATTTTATATGTACTCAATCTCAATACATTTTTATCAGTAAATTCTTAGAGCACCTTGTGATAGCAAAAAAGCATAATAGGACAAGGACAGAAATGGTAAAAGAGGAATAAAGTGTGTCACTTAAAAGTGGAGAAGTTCTACATTTTTGAAAACTATTAATTTCCAAACAATACAAGTAGAGCAGCCTACATATAATTGACACTCATTTTCTATTTATTACAATGCAATTTATATCTTTTGTAACCAAAGGTTTTTGTGTGTGAGCTTGTATATGTGAATTTAGACAATAGTATTGGTTTATTTGCAATGTTAGAAATCCCTCAGAAGTGTACCTGAGTTTTCCTAATTGTATACTTGATATAAGATACTTAATATCTTATGGAAGTAGAGAGTTCAACTAGTTGTGTGTTAGTTGCCTTATCTTTCTACATATTTTTATGTCTGTTTTAGATGGCAGTTTTTCATAGAAAGAAGGCCAGAATCTGCTTAAAATTTGAAAAACATCATATACATGTGAGCACCAAATATATATGATTTTAAGGTGACAATGATGTGACAGTTATAACTATTATTCATAAGGTACTCACAAATCATGCTAAGATTTAATAAAAATAATCTGAACTACATAATGAAAAGGCTAATGAACTCTAAAGAATGCAGAAGTGGAAGACTTAGTTAACTTTGCCCATTTATCAAATGAGTCATAATGTCACCAAATGTGTGTATAGGCCAAATGTCACCAAATGTGTGTATAGGCCAAAATCTTTCTGTAATTTGCAGTGTTTTATAGCATATCTCCTATCATAGAACTTTCCCTATAAAATTCATTTGTGTTCACTATACATAAAGTACTTTTACTTGCAGACATAAAGGCAATTTAGTAAAAAGAGATAATTAAGTGAAAACACGACATATACTGAAAAGTGACAAGGGGCTATGATGTGAGAAATGTGCTTCATAGAAGACGTTTATGTATATGTGTATCACTGTATACATATATCTAATCTCCACACCAACCTGTGTATCTGTCTTCTGTCTATCTAGTCTATCTAGATTGTCACCCCTTTTAAAGTTTAACATGTCTGTTTCTATCCTTTCATTTCAGTTTGATACCTTATTACTTGAAGAGACTATAAGGTAAATGATCACTGGAAGAATGAGGCATTTTTGGAGATAGATTTTTTTTTTTCCAAACCCCTTATTCTGATCATCCTATTTGTTTGTCAAAGAACAAGTATCAAGTAAACTTTTTTAGACAACCAAACACTTAAGCAATCCATGGGGTCAGTTTTGGTTGTTATTGTTTTGTTTTGTTTTATTCTGACAGGTTTTTCCTGTGGCCTTGAACTTGCCATCCTCCTGCCTCAGCCTCCCAAGTACTGAGATTACAGATGTATGCCACCATGCCCAGCTAATTTTATAGCACACATTTTTATTATGATAAATAAAATACAATAACATATGTATGTCAATATATTTTTTAAAATCCAAAAATATTTTTGAAAATAACTGAATATTTTCCATCATAATATTTCTTTCTCAAGTTACAAAATCACATCATATTAATCTGTATCAAGGTGTCACTATGGGAAAAAGAAAGGATGGCTTTGTTTTTCAGTGTTTAATATGAAGGGTTTTTTTGTTCTGTTTTGTTTTGAGAAAAGAATTAATTATACTGGATTTCCCTTCTTTTTTAAAATTATGATTTCTTTTTCACAATTAACTTCTCATTTCTTTATAGCATAAATTGCCAAACTAAAAAAGTTTAAACTTCATTAAAATTGACTATTAAAATAAATTGTGAACCATACCTATTAATCTTTTCCTGTTCTCAAAGACATTTTGTCCTACAAATTTGTTTTAAAGCAGTTACTTATATAAATACTTGCTTTTATTTACAGCAAAAGCAATTTTTTAGGAAGGAAAGTGATTTTTTATTATAATTTTTAATTAGAATAGATTCATTTTACGGGGGAGGGATTCATAGTGACAATTCCAATTTGAATCATATTGGACATTATTTACGTTGCCCCTATCATCTCTCCCCCTCAGCCCCCCCCCCCACCCCACTTAAAGCAATTGCAAGAGGTTTTTTAGTTCTGTTTCATAAGTTGACAAGTTGTGTGATTATGTGCTGGTCAGAACAAGCAGTGCCTTCACACAGAGGCTGTAGCAGAACAGAGCAGCTCCCACAGGAGGCTTTCATCTTCACTTTTCTTGCCATCTCCTTCCTATTTCCTGGTATCCTTTCTTTCTCTATGATGTTCTCCCAAGAGTTTTTCTCTATTCTGTATTTTCCTACCTTCTTCTTTCTCTGCCTTCTTCATTTCTTTTCTCTTTGCCTCTTTCTTAGCAACTTCAAAAAAAGGGAAGTAATAGGCAATCTTAAACAAAATGCTTTTTTTTCCCCAATTTAGTAAGTAACTTTTGAGTATACTTTAGATTTATGAACTTTTTTTTATAATTTACTTGTTTGAAATAAGAAAATCAAGCAGAAACTGGAATACTAGGCTTATTATTCTTTCAGAGAACTTTTCTCTGTTGCTGTTTTCGTCTATATTTATATATGTTCAGAAAAACTCCTATGTGAGTTGCTACAAGCTGTCCATATATTAATATAATTGCTATTTATTACTGTTACTATTATCTAATATTGCATATAGCTATAAATTTTTTGAAATGGTGCTTGTGTTATATAATTATATTCTACAATATGCTTTTTACTAGTTTAGACAACAGATATTTATATGTATGTTATTTCCAATTCTTTAGTGGTTATTATTTATTTTTAATCATATCCTTAAAACATTTCAAAAGTCTTTCACTTACAGCAGTGTGATATTGATAAGATGATCAATAATGAAGTATTCAGAACCCTGCCATGAAATTTTTAACTACATTGGGCAAAGCTCAAATTTCTTTGCCTGGTAAATAAGAGGTGTGGAAATATGAAGTTGGAGTAAAATGAAATCTGATGTCTCTGGAAGGCTATTGAATAAAAATATACTACTTTAATATTGTTGTTATTATTTATCTAATATAACATATGTAACACTGTTGGCCATTAGTGCTGAAGAACTTAAGATGATGGATGGCTGTGACACAGACCACTAGACACTTGATTAGGACGACCTTTCCTTTCTCTCTCTGCAAGGTGCCTGTGTCTGTGGCCATGATGACCCCCCAGGTGATCACCCCTCAGCAGATGCAGCAGATCCTCCAGCAGCAGGTCCTGTCTCCTCAGCAGCTCCAAGCCCTCCTCCAGCAGCAGCAGGCCGTCATGCTGCAGCAGGTAATGTGTATTACCTGCTTTGGTGCTGCAGCATGGACTAGAGGTGTGCACTGCTCTTGACGGCACCATGGGCCTATTTGACAGCTTAGACTCCATTTAAAGGCACCACCTGTCAACATGCTAGCACATGGATGTCTCATTTTAGTTACAACACTACACAGAAAATTTAAGTTACTTAGTCTTTTTAAATTTATTAATATCTAGAATAAGAGCAAGGGGATGTGTAATTTGAAAATGGAATAAATTCAAATATTCCATTTTTTCAATATTCAAGTGCTCAGGTGCATTTGCTTTGTATACTTGCAAAGATACTGATCACCCAGCTGTTGCTTTCAGAACTCTAGCACTCCTCTGAATTCACAGAAATGTGAAATTTGAAGTGTTAACATGAAGAGAGTAACTTCTTACATTTACTTTTCCAAAAAAATGCTCATAATTTAGGAAAAGGAAAATCTGCTTACTAGGATATGTTAGGCAGCTAAGCCAAAAATCCACGAAATTTATCTTTGTTCAATAACAAAAATCATGGTACCAATAGGCACCTTGTCAGAGGCTTGAGTGTACATATGTCACTGTATATACTTACCTTCACAGAGAAAATAATGTGCTTTGCTGAATTTTATATAGTTAATTACTTCGCTATCATCTTTGATGACTACTACAGGCTAGTTACTTTTATTTCAGTGTCTGACATTGTTCTGAATGTCTGATCAGCCTGACTTTATGGAGCAAACTTTAAACTCATACAAGTGCTAGAATATAACCTATTTTTATATGCTAGTAGAACTTCATGTGTAATAACATGGTATTAAGTTGACTCTGGTCCTTTAGAACACAGATTTTCTATACTCTTTTGTTTGGGATTTTTTTGGATTCTGGACTGGGAAATTTCAGTGCTGCCTTGGGGGGAAAAAATGTATGTAGAGCTGCCTCTTTGAATCAAATGCATAGTTGTTTTTTTTTTTTTTTTGGTGAGGTGAATCCTAATGGCTACTCTACCATGTGCCAGTCTAGAGGAGTTTAGGAGATTTATGCTACATGAAACTTTTGCCTTTATTTATTAAAGTCAAAATGGTTTATTCAGCAACAACTACAAGAGTTTTACAAGAAACAGCAAGAGCAGTTACATCTTCAGCTTTTGCAGCAGCAGCAGCAGCAGCAGCAACAGCAGCAGCAGCAACAGCAACAGCAGCCACAGCAGCCACAGCAGCCACAGCAGCAGCAGCCACAGCAGCCACAGCAGCAGCCACATCCTGGAAAGCAAGCGAAAGAGGTAGGGTCCAGCTATCCCATCGATACGTAATAGCATGAGGCGGAGAAGGGGCTTTGAAAGGCAAGTGGAGTCTCAGATCTTCCTCTAGCAAGGCTCTTGCTGTCGAATATGCAGTGTTACATTTTTACTGAGCTTAGTAACAGTGACAGTGAAACTCTCATGCTCTCTTTTTTTTGTAGCATGGGACTTGAGAGTCACAATCCTGTGCTGCTCTCTTCTAATGTTCACTGATGAATCACAGTGTACAAAGAGCCAGCTGGGTGGTGCACAAAGTACTGGTTATCTTTTATTCACGGAGAATGGAAGTTGGGGAGCGAACCTTATTTTCCTCAGTGATGCAGCTCAGAGAACATGCATGCAAATTTAGCCCATGATTGGGGTGGGGAGACTAGAGGAGAAACTGGTTGAGCACAGATTTCAAAGTCACAGGCCCCTGATTAATGAACTGCTACTGTAGGTTTGGAGTGGCGAGTAGAAAGTTACAGTTTGATATGCTCATAAATCAAACTGACAAGCTGGCTTCTCAGGCCTAGCTTGCACTTGTCAGCAAACTGCATCAAATATAAACATAATACAAACAAAACATGTTGAAGTAGTTAAATTGATCAGCAGGTATCAGAGCTGTTGTCTTCGTGCTGCCCATTATGCAAACGTACAGGAAACAGTTTTGACCTCCTGAGGCTTTGTTTCTGTTTGGATTTGTGAATAGAATTTCAGACAGCCATCAACTACAGAATAGAAATTGCTCCCTTATTTCTCCGGAGGCTTTGGGCAATCCACATGACTTGCTCCATTATGCAGTCTGTTTTCCAGTGAGTGCATCAGAAGTTTCTCTTCTCCCCAAACTAAAAAGGAAAGGTCTTCCACAGCAGCCTGTCTTCCTCTGAAGTGTGACTGCCTTCTCCTACCCTCCCGAGTCTAAAGAACTTGGGTTTGTGTTGTAATGCCTCACAAAATTGGAAAGTTGTACTTTTCTTTATAATAAGGGCACATTTTTTTTTTTTGCCTTGCACACAATTCTGCCTTTAATATATTCCAACAAGAGAGGAGAGGAGGAAAGAGAGCTAACAGGCTTGTCCTGTGAGGGCTCCATTCCAGTTTACTAATAGATCACCAGAGACCACATGCATGGACCTCTGTGGTTCAGACTTATTCGGTTGGAAACTAAACAAGGGTATTGTGGAAGCTGACCATTCTGTAAAGCGTTACTCCTTTTGTCTATAGAAGTTTATTATTATCTGCAATAAACTGATTATTAAAAGTCTAAAACTTTGTTACATGCTGTCTCTTGACCTTGTTCTGTACCCTCAATGCAAGTTCCTTGGTTCTCTGCTGCTGTTTAATATTTAAGAGAAAAGCAACAGAAAATCTAGAACCTGATCACATTCTGCCCCTGAGCTTTGACCACAGGCTGGCCAAGAACACAGCAGGGATGACAGGAGGGTGCTTTTCTCTGCATGAGAGCAGTGTGCATGGCCCCTGTTCTCTGCCGTTTACTGGGTTGGGTTTTCTGACACCAGCAGCAGCAGCAGCAGCAGTTGGCAGCCCAGCAGCTTGTCTTCCAGCAGCAGCTTCTCCAGATGCAGCAACTGCAGCAGCAGCAACACCTGCTCAGCCTCCAGCGTCAGGGACTCATCTCCATCCCTCCTGGCCAGGCGACACTTCCTGTCCAATCGTTGCCTCAAGGTACAGACAAAACGTTGTGTACTCTTCCTTTCTGTCCTGAAGTTTCTACCATTTCATGGCCTGTCTGTCTTAGACCTTGACTTTGGCCTTCAAGTCATTTTTAAAACATGACTGTTAACATGGTCTCATGTCCCCTTTTCTTTCTTTTTTTAAATTGTGGTGTTGGTGGGGGTACATGACCTGTTTTCTTGAAGCTAAGAAGTTTTATCCACACACTCCTTTCAAGTGTTTTGTTAGATGTCAAATGTATATTTATTAGTTATGGACAGTAAAATTCAAGCACTACAGGAGGATATGCAAGGAACGGGGTTCTGGGAAGAATAACAGCTTTTCATTTCACATAAGTGAGCTGATAATGAATTTTGGCGAATGGCTAATAAGATAATAAAAGTTTCCATGTATAAAAGAGAAGCTTTCTGTTGCCATAGAACAAATTTTCTAAGTCATGCTTTATGGAACCCCATTCTGTTCTACGGATCCTATTTTCTATAAGATAATATTGTGTATATATTTATTATGAATTATACTTTTAAAGAAACTGTCAGTTGTACTCTTATTTGGTTACTCTAAAGTAATTGTATGCATGCATAATCTTAACTTTTGGGAAAGAATTTTAAGTAAAATTTTAAAAAGGTAAGCAAATGACTATGTTTTAAAATTCTCAATTCAGGTAAAAAGTCATGTATCATTAAACGTCATAAAAGATATTCTAATTTGGATTTTGCTGGAACCAAGTTCATTAATCTGAGTGAAATTTAATTCAAGTCAATTATGTCTGTCATAGGGGAGTTTACATTGTAGTAGTATTTGTTGAAAATTGTACTGTCTTTCTAGAACATACTCAACATACTGAACTGAAAAGCAAGAACAATTAAATATACAAAAACTAAAGTTAAGCAAAAATAAAAGCCAGTATTTGAAATGCATCTGATCATTGGTGACATGAAGTTAAGAATATTGTGATGCACATTTTTCTGTTTTTCCTTATCAAATTACTGTCTTTGTGGCTTATTTGCCACAAATTTCCCTCACTTGACTTTAGGTCTTCAAGTTCACCTGACTAAAGCACTCCCAGGAAATCAGAAAGGAAAAAGTTTACATAGTGAGAGAAAAATATGGCAGCAAACCCACTTTTCTGAGTTATTCCAAAGAGAACTGGAATGAGCCACAATGTCATCAGAAATGAATGCTCTATTCATATGTTATTGTTCACTGGAAAAATAAATACAAGACGAGGACAAATGAAGCAATAAGATTAAAAAAACAAAGCGTGTATAAATTAATTCAGTGCAACATGGATTTCTTTGAAACTAAACTGAAACAAGTTTATCTCATTGATTTTTTTGTCACTAAAATTTAAATAAAATCTGTATTTAGGATCTAATTATATGAGAATCTCAATGGGAAAATATGGTTTACCACAATCTTATTTTAGTTAAACCATTCAAACATCTCAAGAAGTTTAAATTTTGGTCCTAGAAGCATGATGTAACTTATTTAAAATATATTTATTGAAATGCAGTCTTTGAAAACAAGCAGAAAACCTATCAAATAGTAAAATTTATTATGATATAGCTATGCTAACAGCTTTCAAATGAAAATTTCTCTTACCTCTGATGCTTTCTGTGGCTAGAATTATCTTTTTTTCCTGTTTTTACTCTCCATAGGACATAGGACAGATAAAGTGCACCGAATAGAGAACATATAGGAAGAGAAAGTGTATTTGAAAGTAAATTTGGTTTGAAAAGAAAATTTATACTTTTTTGAAAAGGGGACTGAGTCTTACCATATAGTCCAGGCTGACCTCAAACTCACAATTCTACCTCAGCCTCTCAAGTGCTGGGATTACAAGTGTGTGACAACATACCTGGAAGAAAATTTGTACTTTAAATAAAAAAGACTAAATCATGTTTCCATTAAAAGATGAAGAAATCCGTTCAAATAATGTAAGGTGGAAACTTTAGTTGGGGACCAGAGGCATAGGTCAAGTGACAGAGTGCTTGCCTACAGGTCCTCAGTATAATCCCCAGGACAAAAGCAAACAAAAACTTGTTTGGTTCATTGACCAAAGTTCTTATTGCTGCCATGTAACTGACACAAACTGGAGTCATCATATTTTTCAGCATTTAGGTGATTAAATGTGAAAAATATCATCAGAACACCCTTCAGTCAAACACAGGCAGAGCATGTCAGATACATCAACCAGCTACAATAAAAGGACATATTCCACCTTCAATATCTGACAGTTCTGCGTTCATGGAGTGCATGTCTATGGATTCAACCAACTACTAATTTAAGATATTTGAAAAAATAAAAAGTATCTGCATTGAATACATATAGACATTTTTTGCCTTGTCATTATTCCTTATATAGCATAACATATTTATATGGCATTTAGACTGCATTAAATATTATAAGTAATATACAGATGATTTATGTAGGATATGTTCAAATGCACCATCATTTTATATCATGGATTCCAGCATTGCGGATACTACCCACAGATCCTGCTAAAGCTGTTCCCCCACAGATGCTGAGGGACCTATAATAATCTAGAACTGTGCTGGAATCCCAAAATCAGAGTGGGAAAAGTGAAAAAGCAATTGTTGGGTAATGAAAGCCCTGAATCCATTCTGTCTTAGTTACTTACTTACTGGTTATTTCAGGTAAACATATTTTGAATACTTGTTTCTCAGTTCACTATGCACCAGGATTTTTGGTTGGTTGGTTGACCATGAAAAATAGTCATATGAAAACCAAGTGGGATTATTGTATAGTGATGGATGATGTTTTCATTGTCTTTAAAAATATGCCATATTTTATTTATCCCTATGAGGTAGCATAACTGCTTTAGGCTACTTTAAAGTTACAACTTCTTAAACTGCATAAAAAGGTATATAAATATCAGAAATAAAATTATAGACTTCTGATAAGATTTTATCAAACATTTTCTCTAAAGTGTGTAATGCCTCTTATCATTTTAACATAGGTTATTTTAAACAGTAAACATTTTAAGTCACTATGAATATTCTTATAATAAAAGGTTTTAATGTAAAATAGGCAATTATTATGATGTTTAAGTATATGTATAGTTTTATATAAATATGGTAAGTATACAGAAGTCAAATAAAAAATGATGGACTTAAGAGTCAATCTCAAATAACTTGCTGATCATAAAGCTATTTAATTTATAGCTAGCATCATTCATAATCAGTGAGTAATTTAATTTAGTGGCATATTTTAATTACCTGGTACCATGGTCTATTGGTTATTAAATGGAAATTGTTCAGGCTCTTTAAAAATTCATGTGTCTTTAACAGCAGATAAAAGTTTATCTTAATATATTCACAGGTTAACTATAACTAATTATTCCCTCTTATCCAATGTTTTGTTTTCCTTAGTTATAGTTACCTTCAAATAACTGTGGTCCAAAATATTAAGTAAAAAATTACAGAAATAAGCAATTCATGAGTTTTAACTGCTCATTATTTTGAGCAGCAAGATGAAATCTCACACTATCCTCTTCCACCTCGCCTGGGATGTGAATCATTCCTTTGTTCAGCATGTCCACACTGTATATGCTACATACCCATGAGTTACTTAAGCCTCCTATTGGATCAATTGTTGTGGTATGGAAGTGCTTGTTGTCCTGTATTCCTTCTTTTATTTAATAGTGGCCCAAAGCAGGAGAATAGTGATGCTGACAATTCAGATATGTGAAAGAGAAGCTGTAAGGTTTCTCCTGTGAGTGAAAAGGTGAAAGTTCTTGACTTAATAAAGGTAGAAAAATGTCATATGGTGAGGTTGCTAACATTTTACTGTAAGAACAAATTTGCTGTGAAATTGTGAAGAAATAAATCTGCACTACTTTTGCTGTCACACCTAAAACTGCAAAAATTATGGCCAGAGTCCAATAATAAGTGCTCAGTTAAGATGGAAAAGGCACTAAATTATAGTCTGTACTATCTGTAGTTATAGACATCCAGTGGGGATCTTGGAACATGTAACTACTGAAATATATGTGTTGAAATTTTTATTTCATTTCAACATGATACATATTGCTGAATTAGTAATTTATTGAAAATATAATATTTTCATTATCAATCTGAAAGACAAATAAAAAATGTTAAATTTTAGTCAGTGTTATTTTGAATTAACACCTTTAGAACTAGACAAGCTGGAAATCAAGGAGCTGTTGAATAATACAGAAAATCAAAATTTTTAAAAATGTAATAATACCCTTTATGTTGAGTTGGGAATGTGCTGAAGATAGTCTTTGGACTCATTATTTAGTCAGAATCAGCTATTTGACTTTGACTTCATTCTCTGCTTTTAGAAGTCTAAGTAGCCAACTGCCTACTTCACTGCTCCTGACATCCTGATCTTTTTCTGAACCAGTGATCCTGGGCTTGCATAGATCACCATGTGTGTAACCATGGTAATAGCACAAGCAATGTGATCAACACGCAGACTTATTATTCAAATACCAGAAAGTTTTCCAGTTGTAACTTGGAGGAAAATCTCCTTTGGGGCTTAATATACTAAAACTCCATCAGTTAGTTGAAATTTAAATATACTTTTTTTATTACAAGAATAAAACTTTGCAAAAGTTGCCTTGAATGCTGGTAATTTTATGTATAGGAACTAATTTGTAAATAATTAAATGCATAGAGAAATATCGAGTGTATAGAGTTAATTTTTGAGAAAATGTAAATAAGTTTGAACGTAAATTATATCATAGTTCTAATCATTATAGACTTGGTTAGTGAACTGGAATGAATGGATTTTTTTTATTTTTGATGTTACACTCCCAACCTAAAATGAATTTAATTCCATTTAGCTCATAAGTCTTTTCTTAAAAGTTCTGTTTTGCAGTTTTTTTGTATCTTGACTAAAAGACTCAAAAGCAGAATGCCATCCTGCCATATTAAAATATCATATGATAAAGACATAAAAATAGTGTTTCATATTAGAATTTCAAACTTAAAATGCAGACTATAAAAGCTCTATTAGTAAAATCACAGCACAAATTTTAAAAACAAATATTAGAAGTTCTTTCTCTGGTGGAGAAATTCGTCTTTGGTCTCAAATTTTAACCAAACACCTATTTTTCCTACTCATAATTTGACATTTGGACAAAATGTACACTCAGTATGCCTCTCCTGAGGCAACGTTAGAGACAGACATTGTCCTGTAGGTGATATCAGTCCTCTAGGCAAATATAAGTCAATGACACATAAGACTTAGCAGAGATAAATTCACACATTGATGTCTGAAGGATACTCAAGAAATTGGGTCTTTCTTCTGGAAAGGATTGGAAGCCAGAGTCAGGGCTGTTAGGAAAATTTATAATGTGTTTTCTTCTCTGGGATACAATTATTGTCAGCATGTGTGTACAGGAAAAGTGTGTAAAAGTTAAGATAGAAAGTGGAAAGTACACGAAAATATCTCAATTCAAATTGCTGAGTATCAACTTAACAATACATACGTGATACAAATTACTTCACCTCAACTGATTTTAATACTTTCACTTGTAGTAAACCTAGCAAATAAGTAGAGTGCCATTAAACAAGATTTAGTTAATTAGAAATTCATGATAGACTTACTTTGCATCAAAATGTATAAAAATTATTTAACATTAGAAACACTAGAAAAAGAAAGGACATTGTAAGAATCTTTTATTTTCGAATCCAAAAAAGTCATTAGTATGATCTTTTTAAGTTAAATCATTGAAATATTTAAAGATTCTGTGCACCAAAGATGCTAAATATAGATATGAATTATCAGATGTAATTAATTCCTGGCACAGTTTGTGGCACCTTAGAGTTAGTTACTCCACAAACTCTGAATGACAGATTAAATAAGATTATTAAATTGCTTTCTCTGTGGTATTATATGCAGTTTGATTAAGGATGCATCCTATTTTCAACTCAACTTCTAATGTTTAGTTGTAGTATTGGCTGTGAATGAGCACAAGGCCAAGCCGTCATTCAAAAGAATCATAGAGCTTCTCAATTTTTTGTGGTCACAGAATTTGAAAATTACATATTTACAAAGCTATTTTGGAACTAGTATTATATATATCCCTGAAATGAGTTATTGAGAAAAGCTGAGTAATCTTCACTTAAGATAAAGGTTGACTATCCTTCTTTAATGTTCCAATCCACTGCTTTCCAGAGTATGTTTACCAGGACACAAGCACGGTGGCCAAGTTGAAAAATCTCTTCCACGTGATATTCACTGTACTTTCACTCACTGCAGACACTATTAAAGGTGCTTGGAAATGCCTCAGTGAAGGAAACAAAGACCCCTGTCATTATAGAGCATACATTTAGTGTAGAAGACAGACAATAAATAAATAAGCTATAAAGAGATAAGTGCCAGGAAAGAAATAAAGGGAAAGATGGGGAAAAAGAAAGCAACTGCAGGAAATGGGAGAAGTTGAACTTTTAGATGGGCATCCAGGGAAGAAGTCCTGACACAGGTCTGTGTAATGTCCTGAAAATGTGAGAGAGCTCTGCCTTGTATGAGCTCTACAGCATGTCACTTAAGTGTTCTCTGACTTATTGTCTGCATGTGTAAAATGGGGATAATCTAATTCCCTAAACCATTAGTTTTGGTGATGATAATTTTAAAAAACAGTAAAAAATGCTTTGGGATACTACATATAAGAGATCATGTGGAAGCACTTAGGCAGCATCTGGTTCAGAAGGAGCAGTGTGCACATGCTACAGGATCTGTTAAGTAAGACACAGATGATGAGGTCTGCAAGAAAAGGTGGCAGGGGCCGGAGGGCAATAGAAACAGAAGCTTAGTTTTGAAGATGTTAGGATTGTGTAACCTGGTAAGTTTACACAGGAATGTCAAAGAAGAAGCTTTTAGTTTGAAGGAGGGGAATGGGCTATAGATCATTTGGTGAATCCTAAGCCTATACCTACTATTGAAAACTGATAGAAATTAGAGTGATTATAAAATAAGTCTGTGGGTTTCCCTTGAATATTTTTGAAACACTTTAAATTTTTTTTTAAAAGGCAAGTTTATTTTGTCACTAGACATTTCAGAAATTTTTTGTATGACTCATGAGTCTCCAACCTCTTACCTTAACAGTATTTAAAGGGTTACAGCTCCATAGAACTTTATATTGCTGCCTGAAAAACAACCTAAATTAGTTCTCACAAACTCTCAAGACTTCCAAACTCATAAAACCTTCAAAATTGTACAAAATTGATTGGCTTGCTGTTTCATATTCATAAATAGTTTTATGCCCATAAAGAAGAGTTATGTTAAATGTAAAAACTTTACTCTAAGAACAAGGCAGTAGTTTTCTTTTTAAAATTTCCCTCCCCATGTCTGTGCATTGGAACCACCTGTGGAGCTTCAAGAATGACTAATTCCCCTCTCCTACCTCCAGAATTGTGATTCATCCATTTGTGCTGTGGTCAGGGCATTTGAGGCTTTAAAACACTCTGAGGTGACTGTAATGTGCAGACATTCTAGGTACCTCTGATATACTAAAAGCTTTTTTTTCTTCTTTCATTCTTTGCTACTTATCTGTAGCAGTTAGAAACCATTTCTCATACTGTTCACTAAGAAACACTACTTGGATGGTGAACAGGTTATTTGTTCAATCAAATGTCTGCTAAGGACCTAGCATTTGTTACCTTATCATTGAATGATGATATCACTAATTTTCAGTACAAATGAATAGTACCTTGGAAATCTTTCAGAAGGCAAGTGGATAATTATATTAACAAAATTATTAACAGAACCTATACACTAAATTATTTATAAAACCATTAACCAGCAAAGTCTCTAAAAATGTTGTCATTAACATAGATGTTATTAACATAGCTACACGATCTATGTTAGTCAACTAGCTCCATTTGTAATTCTTTAGACATTTGTCTGATAGACAATAGAACTCCTTTAAGAGTCACAAAACCCACACGTGGGAATCAACATGTCTTCAAGAATTGTGTAATTCTGTTATAATCAGTGAAATCAACAAACACTTATTAAATACACACCAGACACTGTTCAAGGCACTGGGGATATATAGTAAAATAAGAAATATCTGCTGTTATTTATAAAACTTAATTTTAGTGGAGAGAGACTGCTGTTAACATTAAATAGATAGATTGGTCCATGGATAGTTTCAGAAGCCAAAAAAATGTTCTTAAAGAAAAGCTAGAAGTCAGAGTAGGGAAAGGTACTGGCCAAAGATTTCTCAGATGAGTGACTCAGATGGGAGTCATCTAAGTGAAGGTAGAGAGGAAACCCTGGGGAAGCTCTACAATAAGAGTTGCCTGGGCTTGGGGCACAGCCAGGGGAGCCTGGGCCAGAAAGGGAGCGAACGCTTGATGCACTAGGGGAGCATCAGAAGGCTAGCATAGCAGAATGAAATGTAGAGAGAATGATGGGTAAGTCAAAGAGACCAGAGCCAGACAACAAATGCACCACATGCAGGTCATTTGGAGGCTTTACCTGAGATTTGCCCAGATCTAATATTTTTCTTTATTTTTTATTTTTTTATTTTTTTGGTGATATGGGGGTTTGAACTCAGGACCTCACTCTTGCTAGGGAGGCACTCTATACTACTTGAAATATGCCCCTAGCCCTTTTTTGTTGAGGTGAGAGTCTCATTAAATTTTGTGTGGGCTAGTCTCAAATCCTGATCTTCCCGATCTCTGCCTCCTGAGTGACTGGGAATGCAGACAGATATAAGCCACCATGCCCAGCTCATTTTAAGAGATGGTTTTGGCTATAAGATGAGTAAATTCTAATATTCAAGGCAAGGTAAAAACATAAAGAGAATTGGGAAGCTGTAGCAGTGGCCCTGGCACGAGTTGGCATGGAGCATGGAGGCAGAATTCTGACCCAGAAGACATGTTGATGCCATCAAGGAAAAGGATTGGTTGGTGGAGTTGTGCTGTTATTATATCTAACATAGATAGCTCATAAAAAAGTTATAGTCAGGTAAGTTTCAGAATTTGAGGTTACTGTTACAATAAAAGCAGCAATTGGTGGCTTCTATATAAAAATTGTTTTCCCTATCACAGAGAAAATACCCATCCTTATAAAGGCACTCTCTATTTTTATAGAAAAAAATCCTAAATTATTTCTAAATAACCTTGAAAAGCTGGATTATTCTGTCTTGTCTTTCACCTCAGACTGTGTGTTAAATCATGAGGAGCCAGTCTCACTGAAATGATAGCATTTGGTAACACTACCTGTGTGACACTGTGATGGGCATAGAATGTAAGGTGGGCTCTGTAATGAATAATTTGGCCAAAGTCAGGTCTGGAGGTGAGAATTCTTCTTTTTTTGCTATTGGCTGTTTACCCCTGTGTGTCAATGAGTGATTTTTACACTCCAAGGGTTGGCATGGGAGGGCTCCCTCTCCTCTCCATCATACTCTGTTGTCTGCCTGTTCCAATCCCCCACCCCACACGTCTTTTGCCTGGTCACCATCGTATAGGGTGTGAAGCAGATGTGTGTTGGGGTGGGGATGTGGATAGTTGGAGTAGCACTTCTATCTTTCTATAAGAGAGCACAGATTGGGGACCGTGGGGGCCTTGGATTTGAATCTTGCACACTGGTTGAGACATCAGTGATCTGCAGACATTATTTTAATCCTTTGGAGCTACTTGTGTTCTTTATAAAATATGATTGCTGGCCTCCAGTCAAAAGCACTTAACAAAGTTCCAGAATATAGTAAATGGTCAATAAATTGTGGTAATTATAATTACAAGTCTATTTCCCCCTACCAGATCTTTATTAAGTCATTGGAGGAGGGTGAACTCAGAGTCTTGTTCTTCCTTGGCAGGTACTTTACCTTGAATCACACTCCAATCCCCTTTTGCTTTAGTTATTTTGAGGATAGGGTCTTGTATTTTTGCCCAGGGTCAGCCTCAGACCTAGGTTCTCCTCCCTATGCCTTCTGGATAGCTGGGATTTCAGGGATGTACCACAATGCCCAGCTTGTTTTTGGAAATGGGGCCTCACTAACTTTTTGCCCTGGCTGGCATTGAATTGTGATCCTCCAGGTCCCTGCCTCCTGAGTATCTGACATTGCATATGTGTACCACCACACCTGAACCTATTTAGTCCCTTTGATGTTTTCTTACTATAGTGTTTTAAGAGCAAGGGCATTCAAATTAGACTGTCTGGATATAAATTGCACATTTACTTTGTATAAGCTTTGTGACCTCAGACACATTTTTGAGCCTCTTTTTCTTTTTGTTGTCTTAGCTATAATTTGGCTAAAATGAAAAGGACAACTCCATTAGGTTGCAGTAAGGATTAAAAAGCACACAGTGTTCAAAGAAGATGTGAAGGCACAGTATTCAGTACATATGAGTACTATTTCATAAGTCATATCTATAAACAATAGTTTCAATAACATCTCAAAATTATAGTTAAAAACCAAAGGATTTTGCCTAGCTTTTCTGTTTTCATTGTTTATAATTGTGTACAATCAGGTAAATTTGCATAATCTGAACCAGGAGATTGTTTAAAGTGGTTGAGTTTTCTGTTGGTTAGTCATGAGTGAAGAAGAGGTTGAGGTAGTATCTACTTAAAGAATTTGTGTAGGTGAAGACATTGTTTCGTTCAAGAATCCCAAATGAAAGACAGCTGCTTAGTTGGCCTCTCTGAGAAAGTACAAAATAACCGATGATTATCAAATCTCTTTTTCTTTTGTGTTGAATGATTAGTATTTTTCCCTTGCATTTTTGCTTTTCTTTTTTGCTTGCTTTTTCTTTCCATTTGTTTTGACAATATGCTGTTTCTAAAATCTAGTTCTCTTCCAGTTCCTCACTGATAATACCAGTAACAAGTGAAGATACTCTTTAAAAGGGTGCATAGTTTTATCTTGGAATAGAACTTGCAGGCTTTTTTTCTATTTGTATTTCTATTTGTATTTTCTATTTTAATTGGCAGTACTGAGATTTAAGCTTAGGACCTTGCAATTGCTAAGTAGGCCCTCTACCACTTGAGCCATGCCCCAACCCCCTTTTTTGTTTTTTTGTTGTTTTTTTTTTTTTGGATAGGGTCTCATTTTTTTGCCCAGGGCTAGTCTAGGTCCATGATACTCTAACTACATCTCCTGGGTAGCTGGGATGACAGGACTGTGCCATCATACCTAGCTTGTTTTTGAGGTGAGGATGCCAATAACTATTTTTCTCAACCTGCTTCTGAATCATGACCCTCCTTATCTCCACCTCCTGAGTAGCTGGAGTTACAGATCTACACTACAATGCCTGAACTTGCAAGAAATTTTTTTCTATTAACCTTTATATTCTTTCCCCACCACTGTTATTCTCAGCACTATTTTCAAGTTGGTAGTCTTTAACAAATAACTAAAAATCTATAGTGCTAACAGTATAAAAGTGGTTTTTATTGTATGTTAATTAATGCTGGTGATAACACTTGGATTAATGGATTATGTCATAGATAACCCCAAGCTCATTATATAAAAGTTACTGTTATATTAATGGAGCTTTCTTTCATTTTGCAGCTGGTTTAAGCCCTGCTGAGATTCAGCAGTTATGGAAAGAAGTGACTGGAGTTCACAGTATGGAAGACAATGGCATTAAACATGGAGGGCTAGACCTCACTACCAACAACTCCTCCTCGACTACCTCCTCCACCACTTCCAAAGCATCACCACCAATAACTCATCATTCCATAGTGAATGGACAGTCTTCAGTCCTGAACGCAAGGAGAGACAGGTACATCTCATTAACTGGATTTTCTATCTATCACCAGATTTTATTTTCATCATTGATGAAATCTACACTTAATAGGGACAAAATGTACAGAACAAGAAATTAAATAGAAATCATTAGATTATATCATACATTCTTTTTCATTGTGAAGAAAGGACTTCAAATGCCAGCAAATAGTTTTTCTGCAGTATAATGTTTTTTATTTTATTTCATTTTTGTTACCATATTATTTTTGTACTGGGGATACATTGCAACATTTACAAAAGTGCTTACAATATATCATAGTTAAATTCACCCTCTTCCTCATTCTCCTCCCTCCATCTTAGAATAATTTCAACAGTTTCATTTTCCATTTACATACATGTGTACATAGTATTTCCACTACATACACTCTCTTCACCCTTTCCTTACATCCTCCCCTCTCCCCTACTGGTACCAGCTCTCCAGTCAGGACCTGTTTTACCTTCCTGTCCTCCATTTTTTGAAAAAATCTATTTTTGTTTATGATAGCTATACAGGGAGCTTCATTATGACATTTCCATGTATATAGGTATTATATCCCAAATTGGTTTTTATCCCCTCCATTTTTCTCCTTTCTACCTTATTCCCTTTCTTATGGTGATATAAATATTAATTCTTGTAAGTGTATCAGCCATATTCATTTTCTTTTACCCTCCCTCTCCCCCACCTAAACAACAATGAAAAAGAATGAAAAACAAGTTTAATAAATTTAATAAGGGGACTTGCTAGAAGAAATTTATTTTTTTCATAAGTGCATGTAAAATGATTGTGTCAATATATTCTTGTGACTAAGACATTGTGATTAACCTGATTACTCTGAGAGCATTGTACCATTTTCCAAGCCCAAAACAAGTTTCTAACTTTCAAGTAATTAAAGATGCACACATAGTTTTCTTCTTTAGGAAATGCTTCAAACAAGGTCTTGGAAATTAGAAAGTTGATGTATGTAATTATATGTGCTCAGGCATAATAACCAGAAGATAGAAGATTTGGTTTCTCCTCTTTATTGTGGCATGATGGAATTTATAAATGCATTTTTATATCTTGCTAAATATATATTGGTAATTTATGAATAAATGTTTCCAAAAATTCATACAGAAAAATGACTTGTTAATAACATTAAAAACATTGTTAAATAATTTTTCAATTTACTGGTTTATTTTAGTTCTTTAAAAACTGTCTTTGTAAAAAGAAAATTTCAGGTACTTCTATCAATTTAGTTCTATTTATTTATGCATATCACTATCTAATTAAGTCCTTTCAAATAATTTACATGAATCACATAAGCTAAAATGCTGCTCAAAATAAAATGTCTGTTTTTAAACGATGACTATAAAGTGAAGAATTCTGTAACACAGTGGCTTAGGCTTGTATATAGCTCTATATTTCCTATGTAAGTATGATGATTGGTTGTGATGCTATGTAATACAAATATATCTGCCTTACTGTAACAAATTCTTTGTCACAAGCAATTTTTTCAAAGAAACATATATTTAATTACAGCATAGTTTAAAATAGAATTTGTTGATGTTCCTGGCCCTCATTTGAGTAATTGGAAAAATTTTCATGTTCACTTTTTTTTATAAAATGGAATGCTTCTGAATGCATTCATGCTGTTGTTTTAATTGAGATTAATTTGATGATTATACATTTCAGAAGTTAGTTTCTCTAAGATCTCTCGATATTATACTCACTTATCAAAAGTCTGCAATAACTATGTAAGGATGTAGCTCATGAATACTGTTCCAAAGTAGAATTTTTTAAACCAACTATAGATAATAGAAATATATATGGGTTACATGCAAATATTAAACAATTTAAACGATACTAGGGATTTATTCTTTTTGTAAAAAGAACATTTCAAAACTCATATGTTGACTTTCCTATTACTTTCTTAAAAATACATTTTCCTACTGGAGCATATAAGAATATATATTTTTTATTTAGAGGTAAAATGTTACATTAAGGTCATATGGCAGGATTAGCATATATTATACAGTCTTCCTAGTTTTTCATCCTTTATTAACAGTCATCTTTGGCTCTATTTCTCCTCTAATTGGAACATCATCTAGCCTTGGCAGTTGAACTATTCAATAGAACGATTAAATTTTTCTGACTGCTCTGAGCTGAATTGACCTGTTTTGACCTGTTTGTCACTGATCGTAACCTGACAGGCGCTAGCAGCCTGCAACGATTATGGCTTTTTGAGAGGAATCTGACGTCGTGTTCTTGTGCTACAGCTCGTCACATGAGGAGACGGGGGCCTCTCACACTCTCTATGGCCATGGAGTTTGCAAATGGCCAGGCTGTGAAAGCATTTGTGAAGATTTTGGACAGTTTTTAAAGTAGGTTTTAACTTTTTTTGGGGGGGGGTGGGTTGTTTGTGGGTTGAGGTATGTTGTAAATAAACAAACAATGAAGAAGTAATGGAAAGATCCATCATAAAATGTGTTAAATTTTCAGTGTGTTCCAACAAGTGAATTAGCAAAGTCAGGCTAGGAAGGTTAACATGTCTTATTTATCTTTTTGTGAAATACTTTAAAAATTATTCAGTAAGTTTTTTGAGTGAATGAAAAATATTAGCCAACTATAATAGTAATATTAATCACTATAGACATGTTTATAAAATAGGATTCTCTTAAATATTGAGTTTTTTGATAAAAAAAATTCAGATAATATGTGAGTGGTCATAAATCTCTCTATGATTAAATAAACAGACATATTATACAGGTTTATTTTTAAATTTCAGATTTTATATTCCCAACCTTAAGTGATGATCTTTAATAACGAGAATAAAAGATGGTGCCTAAAGTTTAAAGAAATAACTACATTTCGTTCACATTTTACTTATTACCCTTTAGGAAAACACAAAGTAACATACATGGCTGAATGTTTGTGTAATAGATTACATAGCTTCTTTTGCTTAAAATCTAAACCTTGTGTATTCTCAATTTCTTCATACAATGATAGTTTATTTTTTAAAATCCTTAAGGGGTTCTTCTTCAAATGAGAATATTCGTGTTCTATGAATCATCTTCCCTGCTCACTTCTGGTATATGAGAGATACAAACAGAGAACTACAGATAGGCTGTGGAGATGAGTAACTTCACAGGCTGAGAGTCTTATGTTGTCATGGTGCAGCTAACAGGGTGAATGAACTGTTTCATGCTTCATCAACAATTAAGTTAATTAGCTCATTTGAAACTGCACTGGTTTGTTGCCAAGATGTTGGCAGAAACATCAAAAAGATGTGTTTACAAATGGTAGACTGACTACAGAGTATAGAGCAAAAGCACCTTAACAACAAGGCACAAGTACTTGGCATCATAATAACTTTATAGCTGTTACAGTAAGACTTCCACAAAGATTTTTTAACCTTTCATCGTTTCTGACCAATTAGGAGAAAATTTGCTTCATATACCACAAATGGCTCTTTGTTAATGAACTGAAATGAAAATTTGCACTTGCGTTATACCAAAACAGTTGGGAGCTGCCATTTTGTTGGGTGTGAAAATCACTGTACTATTCTGGGCAAAGAGAGTATTAACAAAATAAATGTTAGGAACTTCACTGAAGTGTTCCTCTCTTTAAAAATATGTTAAACCAAAGCTGGAATATGGAGGTATAAATTATGTTAGCAAGTAATTTCATCTTTCTTTATTTGAACATGTTAATTCTTATCAATATATTATTTTGTCATTGAGGTTATTTAGATGAATACTGCTACTATTTCATAAGAATGATAATTTAAGTCAAAAAGTACCCACATTCTATGCATTTTCTTGCTTCAGATTGTTCCTTCTGTAAAAAAAAATTTTTAAAGACATACCTTACTTTCACTATGATTTCCTTTATGACATGGAATGGGGCATTTTTATTCACCTCAAATATTTATTTTTTTATTACTAAAAAGCAGATGAATATGAACTCTCATTTTATCCTCCATGGTCCTTTTTCATATTCATGCCAGTGGTTCTTTTTAACTGAAGAAATTACAATTAAAAAAGCATTTCCTTTCAATTAAATATCAACTTTGGTTTCAGAGAGTGACCATTTTTCCAACCCATTAACTTTATAGGGATGACAGAACTAATGACAGTAGATTTTAAGGTCTTCCTTTCGTCTATTTTTGTTATGATATATATGCTTTAAATTCTCTCATTCAAAGATCTGTGATAAAGTCTGTTAATAGAGCCAATGTCAGCATATTGTACTGAAATGAAATATTAATTAGATATCTTTTTCAATACTGGTATTGCCTTTTTCTTAAAGATGCATAGTAAATTTGAAAAGTAATAAAATGATATATTTTATAAAAGAATTAACTTCATTTATTGATGAAAACTGTTTACTCAGCATTCATGTGGGAAGTGAAATGAAGAAGTTACCATCCACTCACATTTTCCCAGGAGAAGACTTTTATAATAAAGGAAAAAAACTAAGAATTGGGGAGAAAAAGAAAACAAGATAAAAAAGTTAGGAAAGAGTTTTAGTTCTCAGTTTTTCTGTTTATCCATTCTCACAAAGTTTTATATCCAGAGTTTATTATAAACATTTTAAGAGCATATTACTATAGCATTTTTATTTCTAAAATATACTAGCAATAAATTTTATAGCTTCAGCTTTAATTTGGCATTAGATAACTTATCCAGTGGATTGAAATAAAATGAAAAAATCCATTATCTCTATTTAGCTTCCATATGTTAAATAACAAAAGAGAGTAGAGACTACTGTAAGAGTCTCAAGTTCCCTTTCTCAAATTACATCACCTAACAAACTATAGACTCTGTCTTGTCTAGCATCAAATAAGAATGCATACATCATTGCTTATGCATGATACAAGTTGTAGTTATATATATTAATATATATTCTAGCATATATTTATGTTCTCAGGCATTATATATTCTTATCCTTGGGCATTATATTATTATTTACATCTATGCTCTTTGTCAATTGTGATATTCTTTCCTAATAAATAAAAAAATTAAAACTAAGACAGAAAGTAATTTTTTGTAACAGTAGCATGAAAGCAAAAGAACACAAGATAGAAAAGGAAATCCAAACTAAAAAACACTTAAGAAAAATTTTGAACTTTGCTATAAAGTAGGCATTGACAGAAGCTAACCATTTTTCTGACCAGTAATTGAGGATCTCACTAGATCACCGAAAGCATTTAATACTACTACTTCATTACTGTCTTATAAATGTCAAAGTGTAATAACAACTGACAAAACTTTAGTGTAGCTTGACTGCAAAATTAATTATCATTCCATTGGACCTCAGTCAGCTCGAATTTAGATGGATTGACTTTCAGAACTTAAGCCAAAAGGTTTACAGTGTAGCATTCTAGTTAGCAGACAAGTGTTCTTGAACCCACAGATGCGGGCAAACAAAACATGCTCTTAGATACAAAGATGGAAACACTTTCCTTTAAAAAAGGCAGAATAGTTATTACAAAAAATATTCATATAAATATCAATATATTAAAGATTAATTAGTCTATGGCCATAAAAGTTCAAAAATTAAATTTTTAAGGCTTGATATGATACAAAGAGCAATACAAAAAGCAGTGGAAACCATACTTTATTTAGTGTAAATGTGTTTTCTTTTTTTCTTACCTCTGACTACTCTAAAAAATTATGCTCTTACTTAGTGTGTATTGTCTATTTCTTTGTCTTTGACTAGGCAGCATGGCTACAAAATTATGACCTCAAGAAGGCATTCTTTGAACCTGTCAGAATGTTGTTTCTTTTGGTGACAGTGCCCCCATCTCTCAAAACTAAGGCATCTCACATAATCAGCTAAATGAATAGTGACAGCTAACATTTTGTATTTAAACTCCTGTCAGTGTTTAAACATAAAAAGCTTGATGCAAAATAAATCAAACACCAGTGATATGCAAGTGAAACATTTTGTTAAAACAGTCTCTGACATACTTGGATTTAAATCCGATCCCTTTTTAGCTTATAAAATGCTGTAACTTTAAATGAATTTGAAACATCTAGAGGTTAAAATTGAATTGCTAATCTGCAGTGTATATAATTGAAGTTACCGCATGCATTCATAACCATAAAAGCTTCATTAAAGAGAATTGTGCATTAAATAAATTGGAAAGATACTTTCCTACTTTTTGTCTTCCTGAAATGCTTACTTAATTGTTTTTAGAAAGACTTTGACTGCCTATTTACATTTTTTTCCAGTTCACACTACCTGCCTAGCACACAGATTCCATGCAGTTTTGAAAGAACGTCAGTCGACCACATCATTTATTCCATTTTGAAAACAAAAATCAATATACCTATAAAGTGACCCATAAATTAGAACTGGCTCACACGATGTTTGTTCAGTGCTGCCTTTCTGAAGGCCCCCTTTGCATTTTTCTTCACCTCTCTGTTTGAACTGCAGTCTCGGTAAGAGGCTCATTAGGGGACATTAGGGACTGGAGCTAACCAGAATTCCAGAGCTTGCTTTGCTCTTATTAATGCATAGTAGAGTAGAATGCATTTAAATATTTCATAGGCATTCAGTAATTTGTGTGTAATCGCCTTGTTAGCAGACCAGTAGAAGTAGAACAGGCCTGTGAAATGGTGTTAGTGATTGCATGGGTAATTTACAGACCTTTGCCATAAGAAAGAGTATTATTGTTGTCTACTATAAAGCTGTGAAATAGAACTAGCAATAAGTAAAAGAAGAAACTTAATAAAGGTTTTGTAACAAGCATCTTCAGGGATAACAACCCCACTTGGTCCTTTTGAAGCAGCCATAATTTATGACATAGGCAATATATCAAATGCGTAAGATAGTATTATGGGGCATTCATATGAAAAGGGTATTTGCAACATTAGTTCCAACTTCCTGCAAGGGACATGATTAAATGATTAATGAAATGTCCGTTTGCATATGCATTTTGAAACAGCAATTAGGCACTGACTGAGAAAATCCACCAATCCTCTCATTTTTCAGTATTACCTCATTCTTGATTTATAAATCATAGAGAATTTTTGAACAGCAATATGTAGTACCTGAGATAGTTATAAAAACCTAAAAGAGAATAATTTGGGCACAAAATAGTTATAAAAACGTAAATTCATAATTTAATGTTAATACTTACCTTATTTATTTAGTCTTATTGCATTGTATTTATATTCGACACTATTTCTGTACTTTGATTGGCATAATTAAGTAGGGGGAATGAATAGGCACTATTATTTTACATATCACTGGTAAACAATAGCGAGGAAAGGAGAAGGGAGATGTGGCAGAGGTAGGTATGTGTTTTTCAAGTTCTCAGTAATCCACTGGAGGCTGTTCTATAAATGATCATTGAAGGGCTGCAAGCTAGCCTATAATTACAGGAAAGAAAGTGGCAGCTCTGGCATTTCATAACTATGTGTCCTCGAAAAGTGCTTTGTGAGTTTGTCACCAATGATAATTTAGATAGAGGCTCATTACTGAACATCACAACACTTTAAAAACCTTTCGCCTTCATACAGGAGAATAAAGGACTATTTTAATGGCAAGGTTCTTTTGTGTTCCACTGAAAAATTCAATCAAGACAAAACCTCATTGACTATTATTGTAGCCTACAGTCTCTATTCTAATAAAAGCTGCATAGATAAATTGAATAGGTCTCTAAGACCCAAGTATATAATGCAAACATTTTGTACTTCTTTTAGTCCTTTAAATATAAGGTAATGATTATCACTAAGAAGTAAACATGTATAAAAAACCTTTTTAAAAAGTGACTTCATGCAAAAATAAACATATTGTACTGAATATACCATTTCTGTGAAGCTATATCTTCTAGTTATCTTCCTTGCTCTATTTATACCCTAATCTTTGTGTAGAGCTGAAGCAGTTTTTAAAATATGCATCTTTTTGACTGATTGTGGGATAAATTATATGTGTGTTCCCCAAATGTTCATGGTGAAAAAGGTCTCACAAAAATAGAGCAATATGAAACCTAAAAATACAATCAATTCTTGTATTATCCTAATAGAAAATTACCTCATTGTTCATTAAAACTTGGGAAAAAAACCGAAAGAATAATTCTTACATGTTGCCTTGTTAGTTAAGAATTAGCTACACTTTATATCTTACCTAACCTCTGGTTTACTCTGACATTCCATGCTTTCTTCCAGAGGGTGTGAGTGAAATTTAGTCCTCATCATAATTAAATTCATGGAAGAACCAGCTAACGCTGAGCTTAGGGTAGGACAGGTAGACTGTAAGTGCCTCTCCTGCACTGTAGCCACAGAACTCCAGCTTGCGCCAACTCAGCTCACTACTTTAGTTCACAGTTTCTCACCAACCAAAACTCTGAATTATATGAGATACATGGAAGTTTTATTGTTATAAACAGTGAAGAGATATTAAAGCAAGCTAGTCTAATTTATGTAGGAATGGGGCAGAAAGGAACAAAGGTTTCTGATTGCTGAACTTAGATCTACTAATGAGTAAATCTACCTGTTTATTAGCTAATCCTAAGCAAAAACATTTTAATTCTTCTTCACACATATTGCATATGTGCCTATCTACATCTTTTTTTTCCACTTCATCATTAACTTCAGGAAGTACAGACAAATAATTGGAATGGATGTGCAAGCATATTTTTTAATTCGGTGTATTCAGGACTACAAGAAAAGCTTTAGACTCTTATTCTAAATGACACTTGAGCCCACATGGGTTAGTATATGAATTCCTAATTTAGTGAGTATTTTGCTCAATACACCTTTTCATTTTTGTACATTGATGAGAACATCTCTTAAATTGCTTTCTTAGTATGCCCATTGGTGAAAAAGAGACACCAAAAGATATTAAAATTACTTGAAGATTACTTTCTTAATTTGGGAGTTAGCAAATGAATTATATATTACAAATCGTAAAGTATATATTATTGAACATTTTCAGGCTCATTGGAAATGCTGCTCTACCAACTACTTTTGATGTATTAATATATCATTTATTAACATACCATCTATTCATCCATTGTATAACAATAATAATAATAATAAACTAATGTATAGTCAATATTAGAGTATAAGTTAGGTAGATGTCTTCCAGTTAAAACTCTAGACATTAAATATTAATCTATGCTTCTGATTATCAGAATATCCAATATATTTTATTCTTTAGTAACAGAAAATTATCATTTATCATGAGTATTCATGTTTCCATGGGATGATGGTTTACCTTCTATGCTATTCATACCACATCCATGGGAAATGAGATATTGCTTGCTCAAAAAACACCATAGGAAAAACAAACTGCTCTAACAGAAATGGAATAGAGAATTGCCTTTGTTCCCTTCAGAATTACTTTTGCTTCATATGTATATGCTGTCTTTTTTCTATAAAAAATTGCATAAGTATATGAAATACATTTAGTGATTTCTACTATCATTCTGTAAGTGGTTTGAGAAAATATTTTTTGTAATAATAGATAAGCTTAGTAACAATGGCATTTTAATCCCTTTGAAGAGTATAGAATCTTTTTATGTTACATAAATAATTTTCATTAAATGTTGAAGCATATGTAGCTTTTTCCTATACAGTTTCAAGGCATCCCATTTTCCCCCTGCAGGGGACTTGACGGGCTCAGTGCGATGCTGTTTGAGTGGAGCATGTGCCACCGAGACAGGCATCACTTAACATTCTACTTTGTGTCTTGTGTTTGCATAGGCACCTTAACAATGAGCACGCATTGGATGACCGAAGCACTGCCCAGTGTCGAGTGCAAATGCAGGTGGTACAACAGTTAGAAATACAGGTTTGTCAAACACTCACTTGATGGACTCCTATTTCAGATTTCTGCTGTTCTAAACTAGTTACTGAACTGATCTCAGTAACACTAGACTAATTGAGATATATGGAATTTTAGTTGTTTTTAACAGTGGCAATGATTGATAACTGGGAGTAGATTGCTATACTTTGATGTGCTTATCACACAGACCTATATAACCTTTAGACCATATTATCTACCTTTGGATATACCCAAACTGTCACATCAACACTTTTCTTATTTTAGGTCAGACCAAATCCCCAATAAGATATGATTTTATCATAGATAGTTTTCACATGAGCTAATCTTGATTTTTTTTCCCCACAGGATTCTATTTTAGCAAAAGGCCATTCTTTACAATAGCATGCTTCCAATATCCTCATTCTGAAAAATAATGTGATTTCTGCTTCTAGTATATTCATAATTTAAAAACTTACAGGAATTCTTAATATTTGTCGTTAACTAGGGTAATAGAAAATAATATATGTTATAGATAGTAATTTGCTTGTTGTATACATATTGCATATGTATACATATTGCTGTTTTAAGTTTTTAAAAATTTTGTTAATGTTGGAACAGAACTTGCCCAAAAATGACCAGAACTTATAAAACTGATCAGAAAGCAATGAAATCACCCAAAGACTCACTCTTGTTGTGTTTTACTCACTTTTTGAGGCTTCTTCTAACATTTCATCTTAAAAATTATTTTTTTCAAACTAATACTATGTTTCATTTAATTAAGCATAGTATTTGGTCTACTTCACACCTTACTGTGTCTTAAATTATTTCAAATTCATCATGCTTTGTTACAGAAAAGAACTAAAAATATTTTGAATTTTTAAAAAATAACTGAGCACACATAAAAAGCATCATCACTATTGTAGTATAAAAAGCTTTTGGTAAACTTGTTTACCTTTTCTACAAAGTACACTAAAACATAAGATGATATCGTCTGCATTGTGACCAATTATGCCTCTCTCTCTCTCTCTCTCTCTCTCTCTCTCTCTCTTTCTCTCTCTTTTTCTACTGTGTCTGACTGATGGAAGAGTAAGGTCCGTCAGTTGTAATGAGACCCCAGTGCAAGTGTAGATGCCGACTCCGTGGCAGAGTTCAGCATTTCACACTGCCTGGTCTCTGTCACTCTATTGAATTAGATTGATGATGCAGATTGCAGGGGGCACTAACTGGACCTCAGTGGGAATGCATGAAGTGTGTAGACAATCCTGGCAGGCACTTCGCTTTGAGAACCCTTCACCCCTTCACAGCTGCTGGCACTAGTCCATTGCTAACAGTGTCCACAGGACTTTAAAGAGACACCATGGGCTTCTAATTTACGGTTTTGGTAACTTGTTACTGTCGAGGCAACTGTGACCTCAATTCTCTTATTGACAAAAAGATGAAGTGTTATTTGTTTTCTCTGACCTTTTAACATAAAGAAAGCTATAAAAGTTTTTTCCCCCCTCCATAGCTAAAGTTGCATTTCCTCCCAGATAAGTTCCTACTGACACAGACTTTTATATGCAGGAATCATTACTCCCAGACAAGCTCAATGATAAGATGTATCACTGCAATAAAATAGCTGTATCAGTCATTTCTAAAATGCTTCTGATCTCACTTTTTCTTAACAGCTTTCTAAAGAACGCGAACGTCTTCAAGCAATGATGACCCACTTGCACATGCGACCCTCAGAGCCCAAACCATCTCCCAAACCTGTAAGTGCATATTGCTTTATAAACAGTAAATAGCTCTACCAATGTAACAGACTAAGAAAATGAACAATTTAGTGACAGTTAGAAAACAATGAGTGTGATGAAAAATATGGCAATAAGATGAAAGTAAAATGCAATCGCCTGTCAAATTGTATGTTTCTTTTAAAGTAATGCTATCTTTTACAAAATCTATCCAATCTACACCATGGGTGACACTAAACAAAGTGTACCCATCAGTGCACAAATCACCGCCTTGAGGCTGAAGCAAGGGAGAATATCTTTTTGTGATAGGTTTACAGATATTAAAAGGAAACCCACTTTGAGCCACCTGAAAAGCAGTAACAGGACCAATCACAAATAGAAAGGAATATGGTGTGTGGAGGAAAAGTTAGATCAATCATAAGATACAGATAAATAGATTTCTTTTATCTAATACTTTGTCATAAGTAGTGTAGAATTTGTGTAGTCAATTTTTTCCTATTTCTTCGGTTGTTATATCACATATTGATGTGTTTTCCTATATATTGTACATAATGCTAATTTAGAGAGCTCAGCACCAGGTGGAAATGGGTGATTATGAAAAATAAAATCTGCAGTTTCTCTCAAAAATATATGAGATTTAAGCACAACCTGATAATGTAGTCAGATACACAGGCTTGGAAAAAGAATATACTTTGTTATTTCACCCAGCTAATATTTGCACAGAAACTTAGGGTAATCAACTGAGTAACTCTAGTTTAATGAAAGTTTGTGGGATACTTTTTAATAAGGCTCCTGTATAGCCTGATGATTAGTGATTGCCAGCCTTGCTTCTCTCTCTATTTCTTTGGGTATGAAAAGAACATTTGGTTCTGTAGTGGGGGAGAAGATAGAAGACGGAGTATATTATCTGATTTTTCTCCTAGTGTCTTGATATCTCCTGTCGATTAAGATTATTCAAAATTTGCCTTTTTTGCATAGAAACTGTATTTATTTAAACTCTGCTATGGTATTTCTGTCATGATATTAGAGCTTTTCCTTTGTACTATATTTAAGCATAGGGTACCATAAACATATTTTTAATAGAAAGAAAGAGACATATCTTTTTGAATCTGACATGACATTTTTAACTCTAGAATGTCTATGTTTTTATTAAAAAACAAACTTTTGGAAATCTTTTTGATTCAGTATTTATGACTTTCTTTTCCACAAGAATTTTTTCCCTCATTGCTTCTATAGTATAATGTAGATAATCACAAGACAGAATAATTGTCTCATAAATCCATCAGGAATCTGCAGCTTGTTCTTTTCCAATTAATTATTCAATCAGTAAATTTTTTAAAACTCCAGCAGCATGGTTACATCTACACTAATAAAGAATTTTCAGCCTATAATCCAAAACAGAACCTGAATGAATAATGTAATTGAAGTATTACATTACATAAACCACACATGAAAGAATTGCTAATTGCGTTTGATGGTGGGCAATTAATACAGAATCTTAGATGAGCGATTTAAAATGAAACCACAGTTTAAAGTTCCCTTTGGAACTAGTGATATCTGGAGTAGGAAACTACAGTACTGGCCTCAAATTGGTTTGAAAGAAGAGTGGTCAATACTCACACCCCTCAAAAAAAGCCCTAAAATTTATACACTGTACAAAAGAAGCTTCAAAATTGATATGATAGTAGAGATTTATGGTCTCATGTGCAGTGGCTCAGTTGAGACGGCCCACACATTTGATAAATATTAATAGCATGAATTTATTACCACGGAGAAATGAGCTCTGTTGGTTCATCACTGCACCCTTAACAGCTATCAGTACATGAACACAAGGTGCAACCGCACTGTCTATTATATGACCCCATTTACTCTCTGAATGGTACTTCATTAAATGGTACCTTTTGGCCATGCTATGGATGGATGAAAATCAAAGTTATCAAGGCTGCGAGTCCTGAATAATGAGTTTCACCCAACCTTGACTATATTCAGATGAGCTGAGGTAGCTAAGTGCTCATCCTGGCTTTTACATGCTTCCTTTTAGTTAATAATAAATTCTATTTTATCAGTTTGTGATTGCACGCCTACAAACATGGTATGCTTATTATTGCAGGATGCAGAATAAGTTACCATAACATTGTAAACATGAGTAGTGCACAGAAAAAGATGTACATCTCTTGTTTTGATAACATTTAATGCATTCATAAAATGTGGAATCCTGTTGAGTATTCATCAAGATAGATATTTCATTGGTCTGCAATTTGGCATTTTTCTGGCTTTTGCATGTACCATTTTATTCTGGTTTACAATTCTAAAAGTGAATGTGTAACCATTCAGCTGAGGTTTAGGTTTGATGGGTTTTTTTTTTTCTAGGTATGGGGAAGTTTTTCTTTCCCTGTTCATATTTTTATCATATACATTATGCTGATGCTATGGTCTAAATATAAGATAATTAATATACATTCATTCTGGTGTTATTTTAAAATATCATTAGAAACATTGCTTCTGTATGCATATATATACATCTATACATAGATGTATATATGTATTTATTTCTGCATTTTTCAATAAACCATGTATGTACAGGTACTCTGGTACATCCTAGGCAAGCTTACACCAGTGGCTTTGTAAATGTATTAAATGCAGCATTTAGTAGCATTATCTCAGCTTTTATTTATGTACGTAACAAAGAATTCCCAGCCCAGTCTGCTGGCTTAGAGTATGAACAGAATAACAGTTTGTGGTTTATTGGGAACAGATGCACTTGGGGATGCCTTCAGGGTGCCAGTCGTTATTATTAGACTGCTAATGTGCTGCTTCTGGCTGCTGCCCAAGAAAGAAGAACAATTAGCTGGCATATGTTAATTTTTGTTTCCCTAACAAATCTCTCTACTGACTAAATGTGTAAAACAAATCCACAAAGAAAGATCAATCAATGCTGTACACATCATTTTCTCCCCATTAAAAAAAGGTTTATCTTAAGAAGTGTATTTGGGATTTAAAAAGGCAGGTGTTACTAAATTATATACAAAAGCTGAATATTCTCCACTTAGCCTAACTCTGCAGTTACTTTATGAAGAAGCTGAACAATTAAGATTAGTTGTCTTTCTTGGCTGTATAGATTACTGTCTAAAAGGAGAAGGACCATTTCTTACCTTTTATGAATACCATTTAAATAATACAGGAGAAATCTTATGAGCTGCCCTGTGTAAAATTTTGCTAATTGGATGCTATTTATGACAAAAGATGTGTGGTAAATATGACAGAGGTGATATCAGTTTTTTGATAATGAAGAACGGGGACTTTCTGAGGGGAGTAATGAAGGGCACACTGTTAAACAGCTTGCATACATTCTCACCTTTTTCCTTTTTTTCTACCCTGACACCCACTTTCCAGGGTACATCAGCATTAAGTGACACTGTAATCATAAATTGAAAATGATACTTCCAGAGGAATTGGCAAACTTGACATTTCGTTCTATTTGTTAACACGTGCCACAAATGATTGTTAGTGAGGAAATTCCATTTTCCTCTCTCTATCTCCAATCAGATTTAATTTGAAAATTTTCAGCCTCCTCCGGCTAATTTGCAATTAAGACAATTTTGTTTGAATATGTAGTAATGTCATTACCATTCCACCAAATTAGCAAGGAGACTAAAGGTCAGTGTAAAATTTTCCAGCTGGCTGGAGCCTCTCAGCTGAGATTTGGGACTATGGAAAAAAAAAATTCTGGCAGCAACAGAATAGCAACTTACTTTAAGTCCTGTTGGCTAAAAGCATTGCATTCTTTATCCTTGCTGTTGTTGCTTCACTAAGGGCTGGACCTGTGTAACAACAGAAGCAATCAATAATCAGCCACTGGCTTTTATTTAAGGAAATATACTTTCACTGAAGTCTGGTAGGACTAGAAGGAGTTAGTCCTAAGTAACATTGCCGTAGATTATTAGATAACCTCTAACAGCATCCTCTAATTAGAGTTCTTATGATACAATTTCATCCTGTAATTAGTTGAGATTGGCTGCTTCCTTTTGCAGCTTATTAGTGGCAACACAGCTGTAGAAGTGAATCCACTCTCATTTGTCAAACCTTTTTAAGTCTTTTTCTCTTGTCTCTACCTCTTTCCTGCCCTTCTCTTGGGCCTTTGCAGCTAAATCTGGTGTCT
>NC_133387.1:38597852-38617852 GCF_047511655.1 Castor canadensis | reverse complement strand
AATTATTTCCTGATTATATCAAACTGGTAATTGTTTTGTATAGTTACATTTTTTAACAGTTTATGTGAATATTGTTGTTCTTGGAACTGAAACGCTCACAAAACTATAAATAGGTTTAAGGATCTTCAAGGTCATGTCCCACTTTGCTTGTACACCATAGTCTAAAGTTTCTTTCATTCCTGGACCAAATTGACTTGTAGTATGTAGAGAATCTTATATTTGGACTGTATTATCTTATTTCTGTGATCTTAGACACATTCAATTCTGTTCTGGACAAGTGGTGTGAAATAAGATAGACTGAACCTTTTTAGCTGAGGTTATTGATACTCACCTATTTTCTATCTTGATTTATAAATCATCTGTATACTTTTTTTCCAGAAGCCCAACTTTAGTAAAAAATATACCTACCAGCTTAGGCTATGGAGCAGCTCTTAATGCCAGCTTGCAGGTAATATCAATAAATACACTTTTCCCTTGTTGTTCTATTTGAATGTTTGGGAGGGGCACACTTGCCATTTTGGCAGGATTGTGATTGTTCTTAATAGTTGGTTTATCACCCAAGTAAGTTGAAGTACCTAGTACAGTGAAAAGCACTGGTTCTAATTCAAGCTACTTTTGATGGGAAGAAGCAAGAAGGACACCCTGTGGCAAAATCTGGAACACTCGGTTTTGCTGCAAATGCTAGATTGATAGAAGCTTTTGCAAATGCATGTGGCTATGCATTAATATTTATCCAGGCTGTCATAAATGATTTCACATCATAGTGTTGGGGAACATGGTGCTTGTGGCAAAAACTTTAAAGTTTAATTATAATATATAATTTTTATGCAGAGGAGGCAAATGTCAAGACTTTTTTATTTTGAGTTAAGTTCTGGTCATTTTTAAAAAGCAGAGCAACTGCTTATATTATCCTGGACTATTTCATGACATGTAAGGATTTAACATTTCATTTTGTGAAAGGTTAAAACGTGAGTGAGAAAGTTTGCTGTGGGAACTATTGTTTATATGTTCATATCACACTTAATTACCCTGCTATCTCTGTCACAAGTGGCCAGTTGTAAATTTTTGTTTTTTCCTTGTTTTCCTTAAACGCTTTTAAAATATCTGTATCACAATGTGAGCCATTAAGAAAAGATATATGCTTTTAAAATTATTTCAGAGCATCTTAAAAGTTGACTTACACCTTCTCCATTCCACTAGGCTGCCTTGGCAGAGAGCAGTTTACCTTTGCTAAGTAACCCTGGACTGATCAATAATGCATCCAGTGGCCTTCTACAGGCTGTCCACGAAGACCTCAATGGTTCCCTGGACCACATCGACAGCAATGGGAACAGCAGTCCAGGCTGCTCGCCTCAGCCACACATGTAAGTGTGATTAGCAGACTCTCTAGAGGAAAAAATACATATTCTTATGCTTCTAAAATTTAGCATTTTCTTTTTTAAATTGTGTATAAGCAAAAAATAATGCAAGTTTAATAGAGTAACTTGTACTTGTGTTTATTATTTTTAATACTTCTATAAAGTCTCTGCAATGCCCTGTAATTATGTTGGAGAAGTCCTCCATAAATGCTTAGTGTACAAACATTCTATCAGGCATAAAGCAGTATCTACGACAGCTCTACATCTTATGGGTCATTATCACAGTTTGGTTTGTGTGGTGTAATAGGAATATTCATGATGGAATAAGTTGTCATAATTTTTACTACTATTGCAGGTCTCTAAACCATTTATGAACTGAAGTCAATGCATTGCCCATTTTTATAAACCGTAAAATGCAAAGTTTAACTGTTACCCACAGTTTACATAGAAGCTAGTAAAGTGTAACTTTTTGCCTGTCTTATAAATCAGTATAATTACGTATTCAACTTTAATTACTAGTGCGTCTGTATTGGCAAGGTTTATATGTTATATTTTATGCAAGACTACGATTCCTATTAATATTTAGCAGCTAACTATATCATTAATTACTATAAAATCTTTCCCCTACCATCTTTTTAATGGAGCTGAGAGAGTAGAAGTATTAAAAATTGATGTATTGTGGATTTCAGAAATGTGTATGACACTCTAAAAATGCTTGGTCTTATTCAATAGTGTCAAGCATATCAGTTTCTTGTTTATTAGAAAGTATTGACCCTGGTAGAACTTAGACTTCCTTGGGAAACAATTGGAACTTAAATAATGAACTATGTGCACCATTCAGTTGTTATGATGAGTTGTAACTTAATTCCATGCTTCCTAGGATTAACATCATATACTTTTAACTTCAAGTTATTGAGGTAGGATTAGTCCTTTCCCTCATTTTTTATACTTTATTCTTTTTTTTTTTTGCATTAAACATCTGGTCAAAGATCTGCAAGAGAAATACAGCATTTCCACATGCCCATTATCATTTGACCTTTTACATGATATTTTTGTTGATTTTTTTAAATATTGTATTCTATTTGACATATTAATGTCTTTAAGATCATATGCCTAATTACTTTGTAGCACTTTTACTCTATCACCTTTGTAAGAAAAAAAAAAATGCACTGTGAATGTTAATGTGTTTCTTCAGGTTCCAAACCATTACTTTTCCAAAATGGAAAAATTTGTCTTTTGGAAGTGTCTTTAGATGTATTAAATAATACAAAAGAAGTAATAAAACTTGAAGTAGAAAGGACATGAATATATGCTCTTGAGAGTACCAGTTCTCTAAAACAAGGAAAGTGAGCAATCAGACAGAAGTTTTTATATCCCTGCTTTATCCTATCAGCCATGCGGTGGTAGCTGGAGGCCTTTTACTTTCAGCAGTTCTCCTGAGTATGCCAATACTCCCTCCCTGTATAAAATGCTAAAACAATAAAACTTTAAAGAGCAAACAAGCGTTAGATCCTGTTTGCCTCCTTTAAAAAAAGACCTATTTCAGAGAAATGAAAGACATTCATAATACAAGTGTGGTGGCAATGGGCAGACTTCCCCTTACTCCTGTGCAGTACATAGCGCTATTCCAAACCATATGCAGAAGCTATGTATTTTTAAATGTAATTGTCCAGTGCCAAGACCATTAAAATAAAATATTAATTATTTCATAAAACAGTTTGTTAAACATATTTTAGAACCTAAAATAATAATTGAACTAAATCTTGGCATTGTTAGGTGACAGTGTTTTTCACTTGGCAGTTGCTATTTCAGATTTTTCATTCTATTATTGGTTTAATTAAAGTTTATTTATGAACTATCTCAGAGAAATAGTAGTATGTATAAGGCATTGTAAAATTTTGTATGTTTAATATCTGATACATTGCTTCTATGGGTTTATAAAATTAAAACATTCATAGTTAATATATCATATCCTTTCTGCTTATATGAATTAGTGCATGTGAAAAATACTCATGCTTATTTTCCATAAGAAGAAAGCCTCCCTTGGCTTGTTGGAAATAGATTTCAGAAAAGATAAAAATTAGAGGAATCCTAAATCTTGTCTTTTCCTAAGTAATATAAATTAAAATAAAAATTTTAATTATTTGCAAAATGCTGAGTCAACACTCATTCTTTGACTCTGTTTCTGCTTCTGCTGTTACCATTAACTTTTCATATATTAGGTGTCAAACTCTGATGGAATGTTACCTCAGTATTTTGTATCTTCATCTTTATAGTTTTAAGAAGCTTGTACTAAAGAATCTTAAGCCATTTAGTGTGCATTAGGAAGCAAAGAAAAAAATATTGACCTAATTCTCTCAATTAAAATTTTCTTGCCTATAACTGAATGTAGTTCAAAGTACTTTGGAAATTAACAGAAGTGAAAAAAATTAGGAGCCATTTAAAAAAGCATATTTTTATGTCCTGAAGTGATGTCATGCATTTGTTTCAGAGGGGTTAGTTAAGCTGATACATTTGTAAACAAAAGGCAATAGGGCCCATGGTGTCAGTGAGTGAGTTGTGTATAGGATCGATTGTCAGCATTCCATTCCCAGATTCAGCACTTAATAGCAGAGTGAGAATGAGCAAGTTACTTAACATTTCTCTCTTCAGTCTTGTCAGTTGAAAATGAGGTAAATAATAATACCTACCTCATAAGATCTTTGGAAATGAAATGAATATTTGGAACATAACAATTGTTCCTGTATCTCTCTTGCTTTGTACATAGGTACTGATTTGTGTTACTTCTTATAATACTTCATGGTTGTTTTCAGTGAGACTTTAGGTAACAAAAGAACATTTTTTGCATTTGTATTTCAGTACTTTTTTTATATACTCCCAAAACTTGTGGTTAGTTTCCCAGACAATCCTTTTCTTTTCCTCTTGCCCCTTCTTATAATGAATGAAACAGATCAATAAAAATGAAACCATAAGAGAGAGGAAGCATAATAGCAAGAAACTATCATCTGAGTATGTAGTCTATGGACAATTCAAATAGAACCATACCAACATACAAGCAGAAACCTATGGTATGTTCCTAGAAAATGAAGAATTAGGATTGACAGGAATTTAAAATATGTGAAAGAAAACAGAATTTGGAATCTCTAAGAGTAGACAAGATTGCTTAGTGATTTAAACATAAGCCTTGTTTCTGTTTTAGTCAATATGGAGTTTGATACAATCAGCGCTATGATCATTTGAAATTGCTCTGAATAACCATGACTTAGTGGAAGTTTGCTATAACAGCATATTCTGGAATTGTGAGTGCAGGAAGAAGATTAATTCTCGCAGGATATATGTAGTATTTGGCTTACATACATGACTAGGAGTGGAAAACAAGGAATTCATATAAGAGCTATAAAAAGAATACTAGAGGAAGACAACTGACTGACTATTCTGAAGACAAAGAGAAAAATGAGGAAAAATCATAGCCACTCTAAAAGCTCATAAAGAAATAGTGGCTAGAAGAAGATGGACTCAAATGAAACTTTTTGTTTATTTAGACTTTTATTCAACTCCATAATAGTAAAAGTCTATATAATAGACTATGAAGGTATGCCTAAGGTTACTAGAGAAGATGTTTTGAAACATAAGAAAAATGGAATGGAGATAGGCTGGTACTTACAAATTATTTTTGCAGAATAAGAGCTAGAAAATTATCAGCCATATTCTGCCCTCTGCATTTAACACTTCCCTTCCATTCCAATTTTTACCTTTACTGTGCCCTGAATGAAGTTTTGCAAAACTAGTGCATTTATTTTACCTCAAACTATTTCCTTTCTGTCCTTCCTTTTCTCCTACTTCTCTGTCTTCCCTCAAATAAATTCTCCCTTTCTTTACTAAATGGATCTTATTTCCCAAGAGACGTTCCCAAATAATTTTTCTGCCAGGACCCAAACTTTTCTTGATAGTTCTAAAGGACTTGCTCCTTATACCATTATTTGGAACTATACTGCATGTTTAGGTGTGCACTGTGTGTGCAATGTACACGTGTGTTGGTGCATACATGCATGCTTAATCTGCAGATATCCCAGATTAATAGCAAGTTCCTTAAGAACTGTTTTAGACATTTAGTATATAAAGCCCCTGACTTGTTATATTAGATCAAGTAAGCATTCAGTACAAGTAAGGTACTTGTTTTATGAAGAATCAAATTGGACATACCAGTTAAGTAGAAATTGCTTGACTTTACAAAATAACACCTACAAGAACAAAATCCGTGAATCTCCTAGAACCCTAAAGAGGAAAGAACAGAGGAGATTTTAGGAAAAATAGACAGCTAACTATAATGTTTATAAGGGAACTAAGAAATTTTTTCTTAATGTTGATAGAGTATACTTAAGGTTTTTTTAAATTAATTAATATGCATTTATAACTATCGAAATTTATGTGAATAGAACTGGCAGTCTCTTTCACCTAATTTATGATTATCTTCCCAAATCTTGTTAAATTTTAGCTTGTTGAATATGAACTTAAAAAAAAACACACCAATACCTTATAGTGTAAATATCAGATATATATTTAAGAGAATTGAAGGAAAAATTAGGAAAGGTTAAAGCCAGGTAACATGATACACAAAATAATTTTTTGAAATTTGCTTGATTCTTTTCAATCAAGTATTTGTTAAATCATTTTTTAAAATTTCTGTTTTATACTCTGTTCAGTCATATAACCACCCATTGTATGAACAAGCGTAAAGGATACTTTTAAGAATCTGATCTGTGTATCCTTACAATTAATAGTTCTGTTCCCTTGTACATCTCTATGCTAAGACTCCCTTATTGCCTAACTTTTCAGGGTTCTATATAATATGGATAAAATCATTTTAATTTCTTATTTTATATAAACATTTACTTCTTTAAAAACATAATTGATGCTGTGCTTAGACAGAAATAATTTAAATTTGCATTCTCCCATGAATTAGACTGAAATCAGTGGAAAGAGAAGAAAACATTTGGATTAGACCTGCAAGAAGACCTCATACTGATACAATCAATCCACTTCTTTCTTCTTCCTAATCTGAAGCAGAAAAGAGGAACTTAATGATGTAGCCACCATATTTAGTTCAATTTTGTTGTTTCTTTTTTTTTTCCTTAAACAATTTTTTTCTCTTCATTCTCAATAGGTTGGCTCAGATTTGTCTCTTTATTTTTCTTGCAAAATGTTAAATGAGATCCTCAGTTTTATATTTCCAAATTTTGTTTCTAGAGATCAAAATGAATGTTCTTCCCAAGCTGGTTTTGTATGGAGGGCTTCACGCACAAAGCCTCCCATTGTCATGTCGTTCTTCTTTCTGATTATTAGAGTCTCCTACTGTTTAGTTTTCAGATCATTTCTTATGAGTCATTCCTGAATCCCCTTAGCCTCTATGCCATTTCAAGGCTCTGCTTGCTAAATATTCTATATTGGTTGCAAGTGGTTATTATTTTCTCTCTTATTAAAGCAAATTTTCAAAGTCTTGAGAGTTTATGATATTCTATAGAGCATGTTAATATGCTGCATATAAGACTAGAAAATAAATTTTTTGTGTCCTTAGAAGCCCAAACTTTAAGGTGGGAAATAAGAAGGATCATATGAAAGTAATAATGTAGTATTATTTGAGGATTTTAAAAGCAATCACATATACCTTCTCGATCAATGTGTCAAATGCATGTTGATGCATTATACATGCCTATAAATTTTCTGTATGTCACATGTCCTAGTCATTTTGTCAACAGCATCTTCTGCTTCCTGAGAGCCCCAGTCATGAAATCATTCCAAAATTACTCTTAAGTCCCTCTGGCCAATAATAGTTTGTCTCCAAAGACAGCTACAAAGGACTTTTTACCCAATTTTGAAATACAGTATTGAAATTTTAACATAATTATCATAAAACATAATGAAAACACATACATATGTAATATTACCTTTCTTCTCTCTATTCTTGTTGATTACCTTAAAATTTAAATTGCTGTTTGTAGGCACATGTGGAATTTGCAGATCCCACACCTTTGGTTGATACTATTCTATATAAAATCCCTGCAGATCTTAGATGTCTCTCTGTGGACAAAAGCATTTGAAAGAGAAGTGGCTCTGTATTTCAGAGGAAACCAGTTGAAAGGGACTGATAACCTGAGCAAGTGGAATGCTCTCTCTCTCATTGTTTTCATTCCTCTTAAGCTTGTGCTATTTTTGCTGGTGTTTTGGATCATTATGTTACATTATGAAGTTCTAAACATAAAAGCAGTGTTTGGCCACAAATGTGTTGTCACAGATTTTCTCATTAACACTTTTTCACTCCATCTTTAATTTTTCCCCCTAACCTTTCTGAGCCTCTGATAATTTTTGTTCTGATTTAATTCCATTTTTATTTAATCTCTAAACTTTTTCATTAACTTTGCTAGTTAGCTTTGAGATGGCTCTCCAAAGTGATTGTACAGAACTTGCGATGATGCCAGCTCTTTATCATCTCATCTCTTTTTTAAAGTGCTACAAGTATGGATCGCTTACTGCTGTTCTTTTTTACATCATTCCAGTCCCCGTATGTGGCACTTACAACGCATTCTAGTTCCTCTTAATAAAAAGATCCTACCAGAGGTACAGTACCTTCAGCTAAAACGTGTTATATCCCCACCGTGCCAATTGTGGAATTTGTGGGTTCCTATAGAGTTTTGAAGGATTTTTATAGAACTATACAGATGCTATCTGACATCCGTGGTGTGAAATCCCACAATTTAGGCAAAGTGTGTCAGACAATGTTAGCTGACAGCATTGCAGCTTTCTGCTCCTGTTTTATATCTAAAGAAGATACTTTGTTAGAGGATACATCTTCATTTTCACTGATACTTAGTGGAGCCTTAAGAATTTCCTTTCTCTAAGGGTCTAAGACTCATTGGCTAAGTGGTTAAAGAATGAATATTGCTTCAGTATTAATTTTTTCTACTTTCAGACAAGAGAAAAGAATGAAAATTTTTACATACCCATGAAATTTTAACTCTAGCTTTGACATTGAAAAGTGGTGGACATGTATTTGACTACTTTGGCAGAATTTAAAATTCACTATTCACATAATTGTCATATAATTTGAATATTTTGACACCATAAACACAGGTTAAAGCTTAAGCTTACTACATTCCATAAGCAGCTTCTGTCATTAGGATAGAATTAAATGACTTATATAAGTATTAGTATAATTATATAAGCAACAAATGATCAAATAGCTTAACATGGCTAGTGAAAACTAGCATTCTTTAGGCTGTTCTTCATCTTTGAGGAAATGTACTAACATCAGTGAGATATGTAAAAGGCAGGAAGACAAGCAACAACTGGTCACACAATCTTACCTTACTTTCAATAAATTTGTACTTGCAACACTAAATATAAGGTGCTTTTCAAGTTAGCAAATCAGAGGAGGAAATGGTATGCTAGATTTTGAATAAAAAGCACATGCTGTTTTTATTCTGTATTCCATTCTCATGTTCAGGACTGAGTACAACCATGTGTAGGTCAGGAGAAAACTGGAGGTTTAGTCAATCCACTCATTTAATCTGAGCAAGGGAGCCGGCAAAGCAGACAGTCCCAGAGACTAGACAGATCTAGTGACACTAGCCACATGTAACCCAGGTGGAAAGTCATTTATGTAAAGATACCATAGAAGGTAGCTTTGCCAAGGGCCAGAGGTGGGTCAGCAACACTCTATGGAGTAGGTTGGAAATGGGAACTATAGAACAGTCCAAGAAAGTAGATGAGCCATTTCCAAGTGAGACAGGCACAAGCATAGAACCTGCATATAGAACTGATTTCAAGACCTGAAAGGAAGCACAACCCAAGTTGTCAAATTGAATTAGAAAGAAATTGGTATATATCCTTTAAAAACCCATATGCTCATCTCATTATTGATTCAAACTTGGTCTAAGGAACAAGGCAAAAACAAAATTTGTGGATGGGTAGTTCAAAGAAGTGTTGGAGTAGCAGCAAGGCTGAATTACTGTCCAAGTATCAAGATATGACTTAGACTTTTCTCTTGCCAACAGATTAGAAATGCAAGAGTCCTTAGATCCAAAACCAAATGTTTTTTTTTAAATTATTCATTTATTAGACACAAAATGGAATGTTACCAATTGTATCTCAATGAGCAATTAGTTGATTTTGAAAGTGAGTGCAAAAAATTGTACTTACTAATGATCAAAGTAATTAATTATCTGAAAATAATATTGCTTTGCAATCAAATGCTAAATGACTACATTTTTTAGAAAATAGAATAAAGAAGAATAATATTTATTAAATTTATTGGGATTAAAATTGCATTCTGTAATGTTACCTGTTGAAACCGTTCCAGGAATCATGGGAGGGGGAATGAAAGAAGCTGTGGAGGGGGTGAATTCAAGTACAATATATTTGATACATTGTAAGAACCTTTGTAAATGCTACAATGTACCCACACCCAGCACAACAACAACAAAAAAAATTGCATTATTTTAAAGTGAAAATTAAAACTTATGTGTTTCTCTCTTGTTAGGGAGAAAAGATGGGAAATTTAGTATGGCATTTTCTATTTATATCATAGAAAAAGCAAACAGTACACAGTGTATATGGAATGAACAATCGTCTGTTCACTCCAAGTTTTGAATCACCTTGTCACAGCTGTACATTTCTTAGAGAAGGAATATCTTCCCTTTCGTCTCTTGATGAAAGAAGGATACGAAGGAGAATGTTTATTCGTGTAGAACTTGCGTGACACTTTTGAGCACTGTCCTAGAGGCAGCAACTATGTGTACACCCATTCAAATCAAAACGGAGGGGGGGGGGGGTCATGCTGAGGTGGTGTAGCCCAGCTGCCTAGCAAGCATGAGGCCCCAAGAGAAAACTGCAGTACCACAAAAAGAAAAAAATCATTTTATTTGTTGATAAAATGAGAACAGGTTTTTATTTCTAGCTTTTTAAATAATAAATCCTTCTTATTCACTTCTGTACATTGGAGAGTTAAATATTTTCCTAAAGTATGCTTAAGTTAATATAATCTAAATTTTGTAATATAAAATCTAAATTGTAATTTAATTATCTGGATTATTATCTCAGAGGGTTAAATATATAAGTAGAATGGAATAATTTGTTTATGACTGGATAAATAACTATTCACATTAACCTAAGATCAGCTCTCATTTTGAAAAAGTACTAACTGAATGTTTTATGTCAAAAGTAAGCTAGTTCTACTTAAAATTTTAACTTTTCTTATGTGATTTGCTTATTTCTGTGATCTTTGAAGTGAGCTAAATATTTCCTAAATAAGGAAACAGAAATAGTCACCTAAAAATTACATAGGTTTAAGAAATATGAGTTGTTTCTTACTGCAACCAGACTATAACTGGAGAAAGCTAATCTTGCAGTTTTTATTAATCTACTATGAAATTCTAAATATAATTATATCATTTCCTCTTGTATGTACTAGGAGGAAATGAGTGGCATTGAATTTCTAACACTTCCATTTTTCATGTGCTCACTAAAAATGAGTATCAATTCCTTTTATCAGTTTTCCTATAAAAATTTATCTTTGGGAAAAAATTTTCCTATTTTCTTTTTCATGTGATCACATCTTCATTTTACACCTTCAAAACAACGATTTGTATACAGTAAGTATGAGGATTTTGCCTTTAGCAAAAATGGAAGTAACTGAACAAAAATTTATTTAAACATATACGAAATTGACAAAGCTCCAATTATATTTTAAGTCTTTAGATGCCAATGCTTATCATTCATTTAACAGCCTTGTGCCAAGAACTGAATAAAAATTATATTTATTTAAAGAAAATCCTGACTTCTCTTGACATTTCCTTTTGACTAGAAAACTTTTGATGCTATTTTGTAAAAAAAGTGAGAAACTGAGAAAATCAATGGATAGCATATGCCCATAGCAATATTCAGTCTATTTTGATGTTTTTAAGTATTTTTAATCAATAATTAAGACATAACAGTAAATAAAAGACAAAAGAGATATGACCATAAACATTTGCTATTAGAGTTAATATATTCCATATAAGTTGAAGTCATTTAAATTTGGTAGAAGTAAAGATCACGACATTTTGAAATCAAATGATTTAAAGTCAAGTGAACAAATTTATACAGTGCATAACTTTTTTTCAACACTAGGTGTTGAACCCAGGGTCTGTACATGCTAGGCAAGTGCTTTACCAGTGGGCAACGCCTCCAGCCCTCAATCAGTGTATTAAGTAAGAAATAAGAGTCATGGTTTAATAGCTTTCATGTGTTGCCATACATTCAATGTTTTTTTTGAAATTACTGTAGGCATAAGTTCATTTTAAAGGATAGATTTCTAAATTGGGTCAAATAACATCAGTTCCTTAGTAAAATTGAATCATCAGAGCCCTAATGCTGTTTCTGAGGATAGGTTTTAGGGTATTGTCTGAGAAGTAACACTTTTTTATAATAATGGTATACAGTTACTGACAAGTGTATGTTATACCTTTCGGGTATACTAAGACAGGGGAAAGGTTTAAAAATTTTATATCATATTTTTTATAAAAAGATGTTTATTGGTCTTCTAATAAGTGTATTAAATGTATTGAAAATGCTCTGAAATAACTAGGAACATATGAAGAAAGGGTATAAAGAAATCACCTATAGTGAGTAAACTATATTAAAAGAATTGTAATGTTGTCTTGACTTTCAAATCTCTGACAAATTAACTTTAATGAAATTGTACATATTGTAGATATAATCCCTAAATTATGTTTTTCTTCAGACCATGTATTTATGTATATCATGAAATGTATGTGTGTGTGTGTGTGTGTCTAGTGTTTATAGTACTGGGGGTGGAACACAGGGCCTTGCTCATGGTAAGCAAGCACTCTACCACTGAGCTATATCCTCAGCCTAACTTCATGGTATTAATGAATGTTACATTTCTTTAAAATCCTGAACAAATTTACTTTGTGCCACCAAGTCACTCATAAATGGTGGTAATGTATAAATATTTTAATCATTCCACTTATAATACCTAAATAAGGAAAAATGAGAAAACACTGTTATGATTCTACAGTTTAACATCTATTAAATGTAATTTGAAAACCTTAGTTAAAGAGGACTTTATTCATAGTTTTAAGTATTCTAAGGAAAAACAGGAACAGTTTATAAGATCTTTTACTTAGTCTTGAAAATAAGGAGAAAGTGAATACGATTTACATTCCTCTGGGGATATTCTGTGTGACCACAATCTAAAAAGATAAACTTTCCTATTGTAATTTGACTCTTTGCTTTAGGGTGCAGGCAAACATTAACATTTCTCCTGCCTTTCATGGATGCCTTAGGTCCTTATAATTTTCACAACAAAAGAAGCAACACATTTCTGTAGGCAACAAATCAGTGTATTAATTGTAGCTAGTCCTCTGTGATTTGAGTATATGCCATTACTGAGGGTGGCTATAAAACTGAGGATTAGCTAGAATATAAAAATCAACTGCTACTTTGCAATTCCTTCAAGTAGAGGCTTGACAGGTTGAATGGTCCACAGACTAGTTTCATTCATTTGTTGCATCAGCACGCATTGAGCACTTTTTATGTGAAGCCTACTCTTCCAGAAACTGGCAGATGATCTGCCTGTACAGAGGTAGCATTCTCGGAAAGGATGAGTACATAGGTATCGACAGTGACCAGCAGTGAAGGGATAAAGAGAATGGTGAGTAAACTGTGAAGTCAAAGGTGTAAGTGAGCACATGCACACAGAAAATAAAAACTACTGCATGAAGGATGGAGCTTTCATTTTAACATGAAATGGGCGTTTTGACTGAGCTTTTTGAAATTACCGATATTTATTTATTTGCCTACAAAATAACAATGTTCAGTTTCTCAATTTATAAGTATTAGGAAGAGATGAGGAAGAGCAAAGTTCAGAGAATATGACGACTGAGTGAAGGTGAGGAAAGCATGGGTCTCATTCGAGAACAGATTGTATCCCATGGGCTTTAGCATGGGCAGTCTGCCCCCCAAGAGACTGGACAGGAATTTGGGAGCCATGTCTTAGAGCTGATTGATCTCAACAGGAATGACATATCATAGGTTGGGGTATTAAAAAGATTCACCATTGTTTGGAGATACTTAGTGAGACTCTCAGGTATATGTTACATACTTTTTAAAAACTTACTTCTTAAGAACTTGTAGTGTGCTATTGCATAGTAGAGGAACTATAAATATTAATAATGCACTGTATATTTTTAAAAGATAGAAGAAAGTAGTTTGAATGTTTTCTCCATAAAGAAATGGTGATGTTTAAGCACATATGTTTAAACTGATTAAATATTACAAAATGCTTGTGTATTGAAGCATCACAGGGTACCCAGTGAATACATAAAATTTTTATGGCCTTTGTGTTGGTTAAAAAAATTTTAAATACATTGTACCCACACCCAGCATAACAATAAGAAAACAAAAATCACAATAATTAAAATTTTAAAAAAATAAAAAATTAAATTAGCAGATTTACAGATTTTTTTTTTCCTTTTGGTTAACCTTCTATGGAAATAAATTATTTTCAGTTGAGAAAGTAGCAAACTTTATGCCTTTTCTCTAAATACTTTTAAAATATATTTTTTAAATGACATAAGAACACAGATGAAAAATTTTATAGAAATAAAATTTCTAGAGACGGAGTGCCACTATCATTGTGGTCATTGCTGTTACTATCATTTTATCACAGAGGGCTGTGGTAAAATTCATTTTCAGTATCTTCCCATCTTTATTTCCTAATATCCAAGGCTTTTGGGGTTCACTTCCCTGCTCCTTGAACAATTAAAAATAATATAAAAATTCATCAGAATTGCATGAGAGTCAGAAAAGTCATGATCTGTTATCATTTTCATTACTTTTAACATAGATTCAGGCCTTCCTGTCTCCTTGGTAGAGTACAAAAGGGAAGCATTTCATGTACATGCAAATTTAAGAACAATAGATGCAAAATCTTTTACTCCATAAGCTTTAGTCTAAATTCTTCACTTCTGTCCACCATTTTAATTCTCCTACCTTATACCCATCCTTACCTTATCATGTTGTTTCAGTAAAGTCATAACTGATCACCCTACTTCCACCATCCTGCACCAGTTTACATTTGGCAAAATAATCCTCCTAAAACTTGTAACTTTTCATTCCCCTATTCAAAAATCATGAATAGCTCTTCAGCTGAAAGAGAATAAATTTATACTTCATAAAATGCAGCTCAAAGCTCTTTGCCATCTGACCTCGTTCTGCTTTTCAAACTTTTTTTTAACCTGCTTTCTTTCTCCCATGACCTTTATGCATTCTCAAGGTTCTACTAACACATCTAAGTGTCTCCATTTTCCCCGTTTCCACTCAGAATGTCCTTTCTGTCCTCTGCATAATAACAATTTTCACTTATTTCAAATGCTACCTAAAGTGACACCTCCCTTCGTCACAGAATCTTCACTGATTGCATTGTCAGAATTTATCTCCCTTTGAAAACACTTTCTCTAATATCACTTCACTAATGTTTTCCTTTGTATCAATGTTACGTCTGGGTATGTCTTCTTTTATTAGATTGGAACACAAAAGGAATAGGAACCACTGTCCATATTCAACCCCACCCATTGGTTTACAGATAATGTCTAGTAGACATTATTTTTGTTTCACTTCTAAGAAGAGGTGGCTTTTATTTTTCCAGAAGTATTTCCATTTCAGTTCTGACTTTGTACCTCTGTCAGAAAATAATAACAGACATTATAGTTCTCCACCACTAAATACTTTCTCCCCTACAATTACTTAAAGAAGTTCTCAATATCTTTCTAATTCTCCTAAGCATAAATTATATCAAATTAGGATGTGGCTGTGCCTTTTTTAAGCAGGAAAAATAAATCCTTGCTTGTCTGTAGTAAATAATAGGTAGTGGACTAAAAAGAAATAGTGAAAGTAGAAGTCTTCTATTTCATGGACAGAATCATTTTTAAAGCATTCTCAGTGAGTTTCTGTATTCCTTTCTGAAGGAATATTCACTATATACAGAAGGGATCACTTTTGAAATCAAAGTTTAAGTTACTTTGATATAAACTTAAAGGAATGTGACATAGTTCACCTGGTGTAGAAGGACTATTAAAGTGATATGGTTAGACATATTTACCTTCCATCTGTGCCCTTCTATACCTGAGGTTTACATTCATGTGTCTGTAATAATGCAGATACCTGAAAATATGGTAAGTGCCTAATAGATAAATGAATAGCTAGAGAGATCCAGACGCTTTACATTCCTGCCTTAATTTATGATAGAAAAAGCTACCTAATATTTCATGCAAGATCTCATGAGATAACAATAAAAATCAGTAAACTCCATTAGTTCTTTTTTTCTTTGTTGTAGCTTTTAAAAAACCTAAGTCCTCAGTGTTTCAAATATCTGTTTTATTCCTATAAACAATTCTGCTTGAAGTATTATCTACTTTATTTATTATTAAGTATTCTAGCTAGGCTAATGTGTAGGACACCCCTGTTCACCTGAGGCTGAAGAAAGGAATAAATAAATTTCAAATCACTGGGGGGCAGATTGCATGATGATATCTAAGCCATACAGAAAGAGATCTTCATATCCAAAAAGTTTATTTTTGTTGGGTTTACCAGTATTGGAGTTTGAACTCTGAGCCTTACACTTGATAGGCAGGCACACCACCACTTGAGCCATGCACCAGCACTTCTTGATTTAGTTATTTTAGGGGTTTCGCATTTATGCCCTGGCCAGTCTGGGCTACCATACTCCTACTCATGCTTTCCACTTAGTTGTGATAGCAGAAGGCTTTTTGTAGCGGTTGAGATGGGGTCGCCTGAACTTTTTGCCTGGGCTGGCCTGAAACCTTGATCCTTCCAATCTCTACCTCCAAAGTAGGCTTACAGGCTTGAGCCAAGGTTCCTGGCTCCAGAAAGAGTTTATAACTAGAATAGTCAACAATTTCTCTCATGTCCATCTGAATTTGCTTCTACTTTACTGTCTTTAGTGAATTCCATTAGGAATGCATATGTATTTTAAAACTCTTTTGACTTTGCAGTTCTTAGATGCAAGTCATTTCTCTCAGCTGTGAACTCCTTCTATGTCACTTAATTGCAACTGCTCTTAGGACACTTATGCCTGGCAAAGCTGTGGTCTTTTGAGTACATATATCTCCCATTCATCTCTGATTCTAGACTACTTTCATTGATAGTAAAAAGACCCAGAGTGCTTACATTTAGAAAATATTCAATAAAGTTTTGTTAATGTTTGTCAATAGGAAAACATGGTAATAGTTAGTCTTACTGGATTTTCCTGTCAACGTTGATAGTTTTTACATCATTATGAATATAGAAGACTTGATTCAATTGAAAGTATAATGAAATTTCTGGCAGAAAATTTTATTTTTGAACAGGTTTATATATATTGCTATAGCTCTTAAAATTTTCATGTTTTAGTCAGTTGACCTAATCTGGTCAAGGTTGCCTCATGATTGTTAGACAGGAGCTCTACCATTTGAGCCACTCCTCCAGCCCTGGTCAAGGTTTCTTTAGCTAACTGTATGTTATCAGAACTGCATAGCAAATGTGATGCAGGCCTGGACCATTGAATGCATGTATATTAATGATTTTAATGACCAGCTAGTGATGAGGCCTGTGATGGATAACTGAGGAGAACAGATGTAGAAGCTCTGTGCAGAGTATGTCAGTGATGACTTTTCTGCTTTGAAATTTGCTTTCCCCATGATCTGAAAATGATCTCAGAAATGACCTGGGCTTTTGGCTTAGTATTTTAGCAATCAGAAATGTATTGGTAATAATTCTTTGGAATAATTGTAATAATGCTTTGTATTTGTTCCTTTTATTACCACAAATATTCTTTTAAGGAAATGTAACTAGCCATTAGTTTAATAATACAGCCTGGCATCTGAAATGTGTGGCACATTTATTTTGGTTTTATGACTTTTCTAACACAGTCATAAAGACCTCTCTTTGGTGAAAGAGCCTAAAATCTTTTTTAGACCAAATTAAGCTCATAATAATGTTTAAAATTAATTAACATTATACCATACCTTCTTCCAAAAAAGATACAAGATTGCAATTATATTATAAATGTATCTAATAATTATTGTTATCCAGCAAGTGGTTTGCATATCTATCTGTATCTCTATCTCTATCTATCCATCTATCTATCTAGAATCATTTAACCCTCTTAATTATTGTAAATGGTAAATACTTTTTTGGCCCTGCCCCATGGGTAAAGAAATTGAGGTACTGAGAAGTAAAATAACTTCTCCATGATCACAGAGCTAGTAGGAATGGCCCAACTTCAAATTCAAGTATTTTCTCCTCAAAATCCACTATATTCCTAAACACTAATGTTCTTAATACTTAACCACTACTGCATGGCTAAAGATTATAAGTAAAATGACTAAACAATGTAATACTTTATGCTACACTTACAAGTTAATCAAAATGCTAAATACATAAAATTTATTGTGCTGAATTACACCCTTAACTAAAAACCTTCAGATGATTCCACTTGAGAAGAGGATCTATAATGAAGCGTTGGTGAGCTCAGAAGAGAGACAGTTTCTTTAAAGGATTCTTTTCATTTTTATTTGAATTGCCAGGAATGTTTCTATGATGTTGGGGAGCATTTTACATACCTAAAAATCTTAATTGTCCTGTAATGATACAACTCATGGTACCTTGAGGTATTCGGAAAAATGTGCGCTACAGAAATATTTACACTGTTCTTTTTAGAAATAAACTAAGTGCCTTTCATATTGTGAAATAGAAGCAAATAAAAAAGAGATAGGTATTAGTAATGTGCACAAGAAGAGACTAATTCTCTATTCACCCTGAAACCCACAAAAGCCATGTCAATTTCATTGTGTTCCATTTCCTCTCATTGACATACAATATGCAAGTGAAAATATGGACCACTTTGAGCACTCCAAATGAGAAAACTAACAAAATGAGATAATAATATGCAAATATTATAATAGGATAATTATATGAATTTTATTTTCATTGAAAAGGATTTCACCAATATTTAGGCAACTAACAAGCAATTTTATTTCCTGAGATGCTCAAATTTCTCTTGTGACTTCTTATTTCTTTGTATTTGTGGCAGTCAGATTTTTTAATGACTGAACATGAATAATTGTTGACTTTGGTTGGGTTTATTTTAGTAAATTATTAGTACAATACTGTAGCCATCAGGGAAAAGTTTATTTACCTCTTTCCGGCTCTAATACTTTCTTCATTAACTAATTCTGAATGGAAAGGATACCAGAAATACTTAATTCCAGAAAGAAATTTTCTCTTTTAAAATTAGTGCAAATGAAACTCTTAATGACTTGATGGTACACAATTTATCCAATCAACATGTATTGACGGGGCGCTTGCTATGTGTGAAGGTGTACTAATGGGTAAAGTTCACAATCTAGTCAGCAAGACAAGGTACAGCTACCACCAGTAAGAATTAAGTGATTAATGTAATTAAGGTTACATAGGATAGCAGAAATAACAAGGTTCCAAGAAACATTCTAGAGGCCAGTATGTGTCTGTACTAGTCCTATCTATGCCTGGAAACATTTGGAAAACTGCTGTCTTCAGACCTATAAAATAGGAACATTAAAATAAGAATGTTTTTGTGCTTGGGTGCTATAGTATTTATGTATAGATCCTAAAGTTTTGAGTGTCAGAATGATCAATTAAAAATGCTTTAGTGGTTCCAAGTAGAAGATCCGTATAAGTTGGACAAAGGTCAAAAAAGTTGTTAGGAGTTGAAGCTACATGAATTATGCCTTATTGTGAAGAAGTGGGGTGCAAGGCAGAAGAGAATTCTGTGTTCTCTGCACAGCTGAGATGCACAGCTGAGTCAGCACGAAAATGACTTGGAGTAGAGTGGGAACTGAGTGCAGAGTTTTGAGGATGATGATTTGGGTCTGGAGTGGAAGTTATTGTTTAGAAATACTTTTGCACATAGATAAGTTAATATCAGATAATGGATCACTGAGAATGGTTGAAGGGTTTTGTCTTAATTCTTTCTCAACCCCTGTGTCTAAGTTCAGATGTGTTTTTGTACAGAGCAGTGCCATAATGAGAAAATTTTTAGCCTGCATGCTTATGTTTTAATAATGTGTTCTACTTTTATTCCTCCTTGTTGAGAAGCTGAGACATTTCCACACAGTTATTTATTCCAATAAAACCTAGGAAGGTAAGTTCAAATGAACCAAGGTCCAAAATACTGTTAAACTGACTTGAGAGCAATCCCCCGCGATAGAGCTAGTAATCTAAGAATGCATACACACACCTACGCACATACACACATGTATATATCTTTTTTGTTGTTTTACAAGAGTCTCCTTTTACATCCCAGAATGACTGTGAAGTCACAATCATGCTGCCCCAGCATCCTGAGTGTTGGGATTACAGGCATGACATCACACCCAGTTTATATATCTTGATGATTACTCAATATCTAGAAATACTCACCTATTTAAGCTTGAAAGTTTTGAATATTCACAGGTCATTTATGAGACCTAATTAGAAAAAGGTGTTATTATATTAACCTTAGGAGTTTATTCTAATTATATTTAGCACTTAGAATTTAGCATTCAT